>NW_018128198.1:241676-270750 GCF_001952655.1 Monopterus albus | reverse complement strand
GACGTTACCCCCTCTCCTCTTGTTTCTCCTCTTCTTCCACCACTAAACCTTTCTGCTTTGTATTCTCCTTTATGCTCTGTGCTTAATGACACAAACTCACAACAGATGAAATCATTTTAAAAAAGCAACAAGCCTGATATACAGCCTGGAGACTCCTTTCATGCTTCTGAGCCAAATGGTTCAGAAACTTTGGGGATTTTTAATACACGACAACAGAGTCGAGAGACCAGTTAGGGCTCACTGAATCAAGACGGGCCTCTCATGGATATTAAAATGGACAAGGAGGTAAATTCATAAATGGCTCTCCACTTGTAGGGACAAAGAGCAATAACTCTGAATGCATAAGGAGGCAGTGGGCAGCCAGAAGGAAAACCCTAAAATAAACTGGAAACAGAAGGAAATCTTCAAAGGCAGAAGTTGCCAATTTTCAATATCAGGAGGAGACAAGACAAGACTCGTGCAGAATTAATCATTTCTGAAGTCTGTATATTATTTGCCACATCCATTATGAGACTGCAGAGAGGAAATTCAAGTAATGAGACAGCACATCAGAATATTTCCAAGGGGACTTTACATAATAATCAAATTAATCTTCACAGGAGTGATCTCTTCAGGAGAGCAGAGTGCAGCTGATTTCCAAACAGGGCAGGAAACGTGCACTGTTTTAAGTCCCTACCTTCAGTGGCTAGACATTTTCATTGTCTTAGACTTTGATTTTCAGAGTACACACAGACTAGAGTCTTCTAACTAAATAACATATACAATTACTGTATATTTACTTAATGAGATGGGGAAATAGAAATATCAAACTCTTTTAAAACATATAGTTGGAGGATTTCATCACAATCCATAAAATGAGTTTTCTAAAGCAAAAATGTTTCTTACTTGGACAAACGAATTAGTAAGGTGATGGAGATCTAAGGCAAAAAAATATCTTTAATTTCTTAACAATGGTGTGAGCACTGATTTTTATTTTGTCTGCACAAATTCATTCAAATCTTTTTTAAAGCAAACTTTTGTGAGCTGGTTTTCTAAATGTTTATCTTGGATAAGAACACAGTGGATTAAAACTGACAGACAAATGTTCAATTCACAGTAACAAACCTACAGAGTAACACCAGCCTCATTCTTATATACATCTTACTATTATTATTATCACCAAAGCCCACAGGATACTGAACTTTACAACATTAATATCACTACACTGATTTATCGCTCAGCTGTTTCAGCTCTGACCTGCTGATGTGGTGGAAACAACAACCTCCAAACTACTTGGTAGCTACACTTTGTGTTAGTAGAACGTTGGCCAAGTGGCCATCTACTGCTCAGGTAGCATCTGCAAGCTCACATGAACATGTCTGCAGATGTGTGAACGTTCTTGATGGATCATAATCAAACAACTTCATGGTGGGAAGTGAAGAAAAGAGCATCCAAAGCCTCCATCATCTCAGTTTGATCCTCCCCCCAGCTGTCGCAGGGAAGCTGTCAGGAGCCATCTCAGCATATCAGACGCCCTTCGGCTCACCCCCACACACATGTAGTGTACACAGACGCACGCTGGCATTTCCACAACAAGCACATTCATATATGCACCCACAGCAACAAACAAAGTGCACCACTATACACAAACCATAGGACACACAACTTGAAACAGCCAAGCAGTCAGTCTATCAAAAAGCACCGCAGCGTGTCAAGCAGAGGATACATCATGTATTCTTTACGAGTCCTACTCTTGTGACTGTGTGTTGGTATGTATGTCTCTGCAACTGCAAAGCTCCGTCTATCCACCTCGGGTATATTGCTGTCTAATCTATGGTTTATCACCATGCTGACAAACTACCGGTTCAGAAAATTCTAAATACATTGCTTGTCATCTGGAGCACAATTTTCAGACAGCATAATCTATGTGCGATGTATTCATTAAACTAAACCACTCAACATCCCTCTGGCTTGAATCTCAAACCCTTCAGACTCCCCCTACTGAGCTAAATCTGCACCAACGGTACATTGTGTTTCAGTCTAGCTGTCACACTACGGTTCTTTAACGTTCTTTCTTTCCAGCCTAGAGGGTCTAGTGGGACTCAAACCTGACACCAGAAGCTGCTCCTAACCACTCTTTGCCGCTCCCATCAAGTCCATTTCCTAGCCTGGTTGGGACAAAATGAGAATCAGATCTAACTGTGCTGGCAAGACAAGCCAGAAGGCAGGATCAAATAGTGTTGTCAGCAGAGGAGCAGGACGAGGCACGTGAATATTTATGAGGGTCTGTAAATATATTGGTTATTTACTCAAACAAACGATAGAAGCAGTGTGTATCTGGCTTTCCAGCTGATTCACACTGTGATGCAGCCAAACCTATAGAAAAGGAAAATGACGCCACAGGAGGTAGACAAAGATCAGACACACATGCACACAACAATGTACTCTCTCACACACGACTGAGCTCAGAATTTCTTTCTCCTGTGAAAGCCACAGAGGCAGAGGAGGAGCAGAAGACATGCTGTCCTCTCTGCTGTGGGCCTAAATTATTATATCAAACTCTGCCAGGGAGACAAGCCAAAGATAAATCTCAAGCTAAATTACAATAGGAAGATTTTCTTTCTTTGTGCTGAATGTGTCAAATCTAATTGTCCTCCTTTTATCTGCAGCATCTCTTCAGGACTTAAACTGGATTTTTGAAAATAATGGTGCCTGTGGCTTCTGGAAGGTGACAGAAACCTGCAGGGGGACACAAGGTTTCTACTACTAAGTAAATATTTAAGTGGTGTTACTCTAACCCCATGAGACTAAATATACAGTGCATACAGAAAATTAAAGTAAAAGAATGAATTTATATTTGGAAAACATTAATATAGCAACAGGGATTTCATCACATCCTCTGTTGGACACATACATCACTCTTATCCTACCTTTGCAGTAGAAAGTGAGAAAGAAAAGGAGCAGTCCGGTGACCAGGTTCCCCAGGAAAGTGACCACTCCACAGGTGATGCCTTCAGGGACAGGGTACACTGTCTCGATGAAGAGCTCAAAGAATATCGGCACACTGCTGTTGATAAAAATGCCGATCAGGATGCATGAAGTGTACAGGATGGCTGTGAAAGGGCAAAAGAAAGACCTGAGCAACTCTTTAGAAAGATGGCATACTGGTCAATATAATGGAAGATCAATGGTGATTTATGCCACCTTCTAAAACTTCCTATTGAATCATTTGTTCTCCACAGCACTGAGATTTATGACAAGCCCTCATCCCAAAAGAACATTTTTTTAGCATGCCACCCCTTAAGGTGGCAATTTATTAGAAAGGGAAAAGGCCCGTTTGCAACCAAAACAACAAGTCGCCCAAGATACATGAAGAAAAACTAAAGCAAACAGGACGACCACAGTGTGGAGCGCCACAACAAAGTGTCTGAATAATTTGGACTAGCAATGTTTGATTTTTAACATATTAGCATTAGAGGTCATCTCAGGGTGTGGTCTCAGCTGCAGTCTTTGTCGGGACCTGCGGTAAAGTGTGGGAATGTACATTAGACTAGATATGAGATTAAACCACCACTTGTGGAGAATCACGACACCCTCCATCTCCCTTATCGCAGCAGATTGATCCAAATGAGCTCCCCATTAGCCTGCATGTCCCTTTAATCAGAGTTCCTCTGAGGGCCCTCGTGTGCCCACCTCCCTGCCTGGAACGAGGAACACGGGCGCCACTTGTGCAGTTATTAAAGGCAGGCTTCTCCCCTGTTCATCTTTATTCAGCCCTAATGAAGCGCTGATATCAAACACTTAGGGGCGGTTCAACCACTGCGCTTCTCCTCTTACATTATTTAACTGGCCTATTTGGCACCAATTCCCAAATGATTCTAGGAAGGAAGGAGACATAAGCACAGCAGCAGAGGAACACAGGATGTACATGCACCTCATTGGACTCAAGACGAGATAAAACAGAATATACAGCCACGACAAAAAGACACCAGTCACATCTAATACACAAATGATTTTGTTTTTTGAAGGACTGGTCAGTTGTTCACATGAACTGCAGGTAAACCTCATCTGTGTGTGTGTGTGTGCTACTGACCATCCACAATGACATAATGATGAGTTTTGGCAGATTTTGTCACATTATCGTGCAACCCTGGTATGACATGGCAGGCGGATTAACAAGGTTGGAGCCTGGCTGCTGCAGACTGCCAATATCTGGGATAAGAGGGCATGTGGCACACAGAGAGCAGTGCCAGAGCTTGGAAAGCGATGATGGATGATGATGGACTAAAATCAGTGGCTTTAAATGACATGCTGGTATGATTATTGATTTGGCTTAGGAAAAGACAGCTAAGTCCACTAATGTCCCTAAAGGGTTTATCACTGACATGTACTAATGGATTGGTTCTGCTGAATATGTACCAAATGTACAGGGCAGTGCATAAGTATTTAGAAAATGTGCTGTGTGCTCCAGCACTTGGTTTACTTTATGGTCGTGACTGAGCTGCTTGGTGAACAGCGTATGTTTTAAACATAGTTATCAAATTTTAGGACCATGTAGCAGGACAAGGACCCAAAACATGGTGACAAGTCAGCCAAAATGGGAAATGTCCTTAAGTGGCCAAATTAGTCACATGACCCAGATCCAGCTGATCCTTGCTGAAGACCAACTGAAGGAAAAATGCTCCAAAACTAAAAAGTGAAGCTGGCTGCAGTGCAGACATGACAGTGATTCAAGATTCTTTTATTATCAGTGTATGGTATATACAATGAAACTCGAGTGCTCTGCCTTAAAACGGGGCTCAATAAAAACTACTCATGTACTAACACATGCACACCCGCACATCTGTGTACACACACACAGATATAAACATATTAAATGAAACATTATTAAACCCAGGAGCAGCACAAAGTGAGCTTTCCAAATATTCCACAAAACATAAGCTATAGTGAGCAACTTTGTCACCTGGGCATGTGACTTCAGTGTGGCGTTCAGTGTGGTGATGGCGTCAGCGAAGATAGATACTGTATCTGCAGATGTTTGTGGGTTGCAGCAATTATGTACAACAAAGACATTTCAACCACATTAAAAAGATTCCCTAAGAAGTGTTTGACCACAAGTGGAACATGGAGCATTGTTTTGATGGGCAGATCCCTGGTAAGTTTGGATCTCATGTATAACAATGAACCAGTGCAACAGCTTTCCAAAGGAATAGCACTGAATTGAAGCTGAAAGTCGACAGTTCAGTCTTATCATCACAGTTCCAGGTTGGTCTTTGTCTATTAGCTGAAATGCACCTGTGGTACAGCCCTCTGCAAATCTTTGTAATAATTCAGGGTGGATTGACCTGCCTTTCAAAAGTCTATCTGAGCAAGTGCACTGAACTACCCACTGAATTCATCTGGCTGAGAAGTATCAGGGCCTCCAAACTGCAGAGCCTGTATGCAGTGTTACAATGCCAGTGATGCTGAAGTGAACCCACCTGTAGTGGAGGGGAGGTGAGTGATTCTGCTCAAACAGGTAAGTGTGAACCAAGTAGAGGACAGTGAGGCTCCTGCCAGCATCAGCACCAGGATGAGTTTCAGCATCCCATGAATAGAGTCTGCAAATCTGGGGGGGGGTAAGAATGAAGGAATATCAAAGACGGGGACAAAAAGCAGACAAGATTGCTAAAGTGAGTAAACGCTGCTGCTTCAGAAACAAGAGCCATCTTTCATAAACACAATGAGCAACTATCCAATTTCTCAATGTCAGCTTCTTCTGTGACTTGTGTCATAATCTATTACTGGAGACATGCCTTGTGAATGGCTAGATCATTTCCTTCTCCCACTTTGAGTGCATCAGCTGTACTTGTCATTATTGCAAGAGTTGATTCAATTTGTCCCGCTCGCTAAGCAGGAAGACTTGAGATGCACACTGTATTATATTGTGGAAGACAAGCCACTGGGCCATTTTTAAACTCTCTTGAGCACTCTGGGTTTTCTTTGCAGCCTTTTCTAAATCCTCATAGTTCATTAACTCCTCTCTGCTCCTCTGGGTATGTAGATGCATGCTTCTGAAAGATTAGATGAAGCTACAGAAGCCGGTAGCAAAGGCAGAGTAATTACTTTTGTTTTGTTGCTCACAGAGAAGATGCTTGAGAAAAGAGGGCGGAACTCAACAATTAACTTAATGCAAGAATAAAAACAAAGTGTTTATTAGTTCAGCTAGGCTGTTATGTCCTGTCAGTTCTGCTGAGGGTCAGGGGGACGAGGGAAATCATCATTTGGATGGATAATGAGAACATATCAACTCAGACCAATGTGAGGTGCTGTTTTTAGATGACATTGTCTCCTGGGATTCCAAGAGCTGTTGTTCACTGAAATCAAAGTGAGAGAGTTTAGAGCAGGCCAACAGGCATAACATGATACATTTGGTGGGCCTCTTCTCATAAGAACAGTGGTCATATTTCTGTTTTCAAGAATGAGTTGTTAGCACTGGAATAAGCAGTCTAGTCAGACGGCCAAGTGCCTGACACTGGGTTCCCTTCCCACAGCTACACCCTTCAAATCGGCATCATCCATCTGCCACTGCCTGGCCTGCATCCGCAACCCTTAAACCACCCCTGGTGCCAGCCAAGTCCCAGCCAAGCCCTCTTTGCAGAGAGGATCACAAGCTACTCCACTGTCTCAGTTCCAATCAATCCTCTAGGCCGAAACACCATAAGTAGCTTATTGGCTGTGCTCAACTTCTGATGGTCCCTGAGCCCTCTTGATAACGAGCTTGGTCACTGATTGGGACAATGAATTAGGTGTGAAACAGTCTGAATTAACCTAATGCAAAGGGGAACATACACCAGCTCAGGTTTTGAAGCCCACTGGTCACCACCAACAGTAATATAAACATCCAATGAGTGATATTTGATTTCATTTTTATTGTCTTGCCTGATCTACAGTATCATATTCCTCGGGCCCACAGAGCTCCATTGTTGTCCAAAAACAATTAAAAGCACATCAGTGAGCTACAATGACACACTGGGTGAAATGTTTCTTTAATACACTAGAAACAGCTGTTGCAGTATATTTTGATTCAGTCCCACATCTACAGTTTAGAGCCCTAGATGTGTATCAATCCACAGGCCAAACATAAAATTTGTTTAAAATGGTGCAGAGTTGATGAAGAAAAGACAGCACCTTCTGTAAAAATGAAACTGTATATGTCACCATTTCTTTAATTCATGCCCTTAGTTAAACAGGAGGGCTTGCCACAAACATGGTGGGAAAGTATAAAAATATTTCATAATATTGCAGAATCTAACACTTTGCTCCAAATGTTTTCATGTCTCCGGGATGTAATTCAGAGCTCCGTTATCTGATGAGGTAATGTCAGAATTAAAAGCCTATCTTTTAAAATCCTCTAACAGGATTTATTGGACATAAAGATAGCATCATTCAAGCCATGTAGAATCAGATTCCATTTTCTGCTCTCCCAGTGACTTCAGGGTATAATGAAATATCATCAGGGTGATAGAATCACTTGGGCCTGTCTACATTTTAGTGAGGTACTTGCAGTAAATAACCAAACAGATATAAATGGTTCGAGGACCAGCATGCAATCACAAATTGTCCCTGTTTACCGGCAAAACAAATTAGGCACTAGCTGATCCCCATGTGTGTTTGCTCTATCTCATCTCATTAACTTGGAGTATTATTTGCAAACGAAGGAGAATACCTGGTCTTGTTTTCTGCTGCCTCTTCCTCATACACCCCCTATTCCTCCTCTTTTCACAGGGTTTCTATGGGGAGGTAAAGAGGGACTCTCAACTCTCATTAATTATACTTTCCACCTTCCCCAATCTGTGAAAAAGGTGTGCAGCATGCCACCGTCTTCCAATCAGCTTCTGTCTGGGCCACACAATTACAGTGCTACCAGATTATAAGTCAAATGTTTCCATGATGGTGCCACACCCGAAAGCATCCATCACCACTAAGTGAATCTGCTGTTTTAAGCTGCCTGCCATTCAACTATCTACTGGCAAGACACAGGTAATGAGATGTTTGCTAGCAGCCAGTTTCTTTTTCTTTTGGCAAAGGACAAGTGGCGATTCCCTAAGAAATTCAGTTTTCCAAAAGTATAAGCCACTTAACATATGAAGCAACACCTGCAGCACAAACAGCATTTAAAGGGGTCAGCCGTGCCAAGCACTGGTTTGGTACTGTACGGGAAGAGGGTTAGTTAGAGACCAGGGCACATAAGAAGTCACATCCTGACATTTTAAGGACTGCTAGAGGACAAGAAAGGGGACAAAGATTGCTCTCTGCTCAATTCATTGCCACCAGTTTTCCTGGGAATGTATCTAATGAGGCCTTGTTGCAGCAACTTGATGAAGGAGGAGAAGGAAAAGAGCAGAGGGGGGAAACATTTAGTTTGAAGGGAGTGGAGAGAGAGAAGTTAAAGACAGTTTAATTTCTTCTGTTTCTGAGGTTTTAAACCTGCATCTAGGGGCTCTTCACAATCAAAGAGTAAACCTGAGGAGAAGAGCCATCAGCCTGGTGACTGATGATGCTGCTTCTCTCTGTGCATGACCCACGAGCAGCAGCTTCAAAATCACAACAGGTTAATATGTCAGTCCTACTCACCTTAGCACACTGTAGCTCTGCTACACAAATACAGGTGTACAATATGTGGTTCAGGTGCACAGGAAAATAAGGGCTTTAAAATTGATGTGATGAAACAATGATCTGCTTTATGGTTTTTGTCACGTTGGGCTTTTCTATCTTCTCTGACAGATCATGATAAAATCACAATAGCTGACCTCAAGGTAAGAGTGTTGGCTTCAACCTGTATTACTATTTATTCTGACAGATGGATTTGAAATTCTAAATAATGATATGACTGACAACTCATTGTACCAGTGCAGAAGTTTGTCTGCTTAATAAAAATAAATCAAAACAACTAGAGAGTCAACTGAAACTAAATGGGAAAATGCAATAAAGGATCATTTCTACCACTGCTAACCACAACTCCCAGACATAATCAGAGACTAAGACAGGTTCAAACCCAGCCTCTACCAACCAAATCCAGCACAGTTAGATCAAGTGACTCGTGGCTGAAGCTGAATTTCATTTAACTATCAACTGTTGCACCAAAGAGAGAATAATCAGTCCCTCCACACACTCAGAGTCCATGTAATCAACACCAATAATTCAACTGCTCTGTTTACATTCACTTTCATCTCATGCTGCAAACAGCTTCATTGATTAACAGTGGGAGTTATGGGCTCATTTCCCTGATTACAACTTAAAGAAAACACTGGGCCTGCCTTGAAGTGCTGATTGGGCCTCAGCCTGTGGTAAACATATCTGTCAGAGCAGGAATCAATCTGTTGCTTTTGCAGACTCCACGCTTTGTCTTTGCAGTGTGGCTCCCTATTCGTCAATGGAAAAGCATTTGCATTAGAATCCGTTCTCACTCTATGGCAGCGGCGCCTGATTCAGAGTGTATATTAAAAGAAAGTAGATTAGATGATGGGAGCACATTGACCCTCCACTGTTTGTTTTTTAGATGAGATTTATTAGTTAATAACGTTATAAACTGTACAACGTCCCTAGTGACAGGGGAATGGACCAAAGTACAATATTTGTGTATGCTTGCCAAGTGAACAGAACTATTCCATGCCACCATTCAGAAGGTACTAGTTTCTAATCATGTTATTCAGGTAGCAGAGGCTCAGGCAAGGCCATCATGCAGAATATGAATCAATTATTTTCACTCTGAATTAAAGGTTAGCTTGTTCCATCTTTTGTGTTAACCTTCCAGTTTCTATTAAAGTTGCAGACATGTTGGAAAAAAAAAATCTAACTTGGATGGCGTCCCTGGGAATAGCTGCTCTAACAAATAACATCCCTTACCTCCACAGAACATTCTCAGTGTTACATAGAAGAGTCAAGCAAAAGAATCTAAACATATTTTTCAGTGCCTTTATTTAGCAGATAGGGGCTGTAACTTTCCTCCATGTTGTGATCACTGAATTGTCTATTATTCTGACCACTGTAAAGACAACACTGCATTGAGGATCACATGTGGAATATGTCAGGTTCAGCTTATTTTCTCATTTAAAGCCTCATTGGGTCCATCAAATTTTCACCAAGCTATGTTGCATTAGCCTTATCAGACTAAATTGTCATTTAGTTTTCACTTAAAAGCTGTAACGATCAGAAAAGAGAAGGACATAGAATAAAAAAATAGAAGGGAGGTACAGCTTACCTGGCCATTACCACTCCAAACACACATCCACCGATAACCGACCAGAAACCAATCCAGCCTGCATCCATCTGTGTAGGGGAAAAATGGGAGGTGAGTTAAAGAGTGTTCAGCATGAAGTCTCAAAGGGTTCAAGTAAACGTGGTAATAGCTTGTGAGACTGTACTTCTAATGGCTACTGCATGTTCACTGACAAACACCAAGTAGATGGAAGAGAGCTCCTTCACTTGGAGCTCAATCCCCAAATCACTCCAAAGGGGAAAGCCACAATTATGGTGCTGTTTCTCATCTGAACGACTACACTCAGGATGTGCAGGGTTGCCTGGTAATACAACTAAATGAGTGGCAAAAAGCAGAGACATAAACCTAAACAGTTTTGAATTAACAGCTTTTCTGCAGTAAATGGTCATAAAATGTGATGTGATATTCATCTGTGTCACAAGTACAGACACAATGTGCTTAAGCTAATAACACATTTACTGCTTAATCTTTTGTGTCTTTACTGAAAATGCTCATTCCAACACTCACAGTGCTGATGGAAAAAGTAAGTGAACCCTTGGATTTAATAAGCGGTCGAACCTCCTTTGTCAGTAATAACCTCAAACAAATACTTCTTGTAGCTGTGGATCAGGAACTGCACAAGGACGAATTTTGGACCATTCTTCCTCAGAACTGCCTTGGTAGGGCGTCTGGTGTGTGGGTGGCTCTGAGCTCATTTCACTGCGTCTCTACTGGGTTACGCTCTGGGCTCTGACTTGGCCACAACAAAAGGTGGAGTTTCTTTGTTTGAGGTCATTTTGCAGAAAATTAACTGCATCATCTCCTACTGAGCATCAGCTCACAGAGAGACACTGACATTATCCTGTAAGATACCGTGGTAAACTTGAGAGTTCATTTTTCCTGTGATGACCAGTTGTCCATGCCCAGCGGCAGCTAAGCATTGGGATGATGCTTTCATGTTGGTATACAGTGCCCTTTTCATACCATACATAGTCCTAGTTTCATTAGAAGAGAGGAAATTATTCAGTGTTCAGCACACAATCTGACTGTGAGGACACGGTTAGACAAAAAGCAAGCACTGATTGCCTAAAGTCACTGTCTGGTGACGGCAGCACTGCTATAAGACCAGCAGGTCATGTGTGTTTGTGTATGATCGTTGGCCTGTCTTATTTACATGGACCAAGGCCTACACGTGCTGTACACTTGGTCTTAAAGGCAGGAGAGAGCACGTTACGGCCAATGGACTGCAGAAAATCAGTATGTGGTAAAGTGTAGCATATCTGTGCCCATATGCACAAACAGACACACACAAAACCAATCGCTGCATGGCACCAAGGAGAGAACATATCCGAGTGCCAATGATGGTGTTTGGTTTCCATCAATCTTCCTGAGGCAATAACTCATATTCAACCAAATCCAACCAGATGGAGGGCGCGATAGCAAAGGAACAGAAACCAAAGTAGGATCTGATGCTTTTTGCTTAATCATTTTCTGCAGTGACCCGTCAGGAAAGTCTATAATGAAGAAAAGTGGACTATCAAAGTTATTAGATGAAAAATGTATTCTAGCTTAGTAAGTGATGAATGCCAAAATGTCATTATATTTGATCTAAATGACATCCATCTGAGTGTTCTATGGGGGCCAGCCTTTGGTAAGATGCAAAAGCTCATCAGAAAGGCACACATCTATTTTTTGCATGGTGAGGTGAACTGCCTATTCCCTACTAAATGATAAGATCACAATATCTGATTGACAAACATTTAAGCACCCTCAACAAGATGGTACATACAACTGCTGCTTACTATCTATGTAGGCTGTGCAGCACCAATGCAAAGGTTTCTAAGATGTGTAGTATCACTTATGTTTGTGTACCAACTTAGCTAGCTAAACAAATCAGCTGGAGATGACTGGTGTTAAGGCAGGGAACCCCAGGAGCTCAGGCTCTTGTCAGATTAACATACTGTATTTGTCTTCCTTAGTTTTCTTTCCCAGTTATACATTATTTTTAGCTAATCAACAAAGACCTTCTCCTTAGCTTTCATTCAACATGGTTCTCTTACTCCAAGTCACTTTATGTCATCCCAGAAACAGGTACAAAACAGTCCTTAGTAGCAGAGAAGTGTTACGTGTGAAGGCAAAGCATGAATTCTGACAGTTCAAGTTCCCCAGCACTTCACAAGTGGTTCTGTAAGGGAATAAAATTAAAAGCAGCACACTGGTTTGTACTTCCAGTTCTGTGTAATCTAGATGGATTGTCTCCATTAAGAGAACAACCACCTGTACACACCTGTATGATGATAAGCACACTACAGTGTGTTTCCTGAGTCATACTCATTCAAGTGATGCTAAGCTCCGTGCTTAACCCTTTTGTCTGCAGAGCTACCACATTTTCTCCTGCAAAGCTCACACAACAGATCTTCATATCCCAGGAAGGCAGTGGTTTTACAAGACCACATTTTCTCCTGTAAAGCTCACACAACAGATCTTCAAATCCCAGGAAGGCAGTGGTTTTACAAGATCTTACTTGGAAATCCATGCCCATGTATCCAATCCATGCTCAATATGTAGTCACGCTCAAATCACCAAAACCGTGCTAACGTTCCTAGCCTAGCTTCTGCCAGATCACTTCCTGCTGTACAGTTTGCCAGCCAGCAGATCCCTGCGCGTCTCCTCTTCATTTACTGAATCAATCCTTACAAGCTGTTTCCAGGTCTTCTCTGGTCACAGCATGACAGCTATGGTGACAACAGTTTTAGAACCCTGAGCTGTGTAACAGCTACAAGTTTGTTTTTAAAATCAAGTCTTAGAAAGTAGACAGCAACATTTGTCTAATCTCATGAGAACTGTTCCTGCTACCTCACAGCAGCCACGGTCACCTCTCAATCACACTAGGTCGCTAGCTGAATAAACGGATGATAGATGTGTGTATATAAATATATATTTCTGAAAGAGCCCTTAAGAAACAGCTGAAAGAAAAACGCTGACAAAGAAAAAGAAAAGTAGAGAACAGAGGCAAGATGAAGCAAGATCTTGAAAACCATTAAGGATAAATGACTACCTGAAGCAGGGGTAGAATGTTAAAAGGTGTGAAATGTGTGGCATGCAGGTTAGGTTGAATGGTTGTATGTCTACGTGTGGCGCCCCCTGTGATGGACTGGCAGAAGGACAGGACTACAAGAGCTGTTGTTAACGTTAGCGTTGATGAGCATGCACTGTCCCATGACAAAAATAAACAAACAAGCAAATTAAACAAAATGCACATACAACACAGAGGCCATTACTAGAAATGTGTAAGGGTGACATGAAAGGCAGGGAAATGGGGAAGAAAGAGACCTCCAGAAGTAGACGGAACCATTCAACTAGGAGAGGCAGATGGCTGGAAACTGGCATATACTGTAATATACTGTAGGTGGGATGCATTAGGTCCAATCCTGCTGCGTACAGATACTGCTAACTTGAGGCACACTTTATATCATAATAGACTGACACAGACTACATGAACATAATGGCATTTGTTCCATTACAATGTAGCAATTACCCACAGAGGAAAGAAGTACTGTACCAAGGTATAGGACACATCTCTTTGTGAGTACACCTGCATGTAACCACCCCTCTGGACCAGAATGAACTAATTATTTGAAAGCATGAGGAAATTAAATTGCTCTCTTGCTAACAATGCTTTGTGCCTGAGGCTTTTACTGAATTTTATAAATGACCAGAGCATCAGTCAGACTCAGTAACATTTTTCATAAAGATTTCAGAGATATAATGAAAGAGCAGGCAGAAAAGAGCTAATCATAAATGTTTGCTCCAGTGCAATCCATGGGGGCTCAGGAATAGGAAGACGAACAAGTTCTACATATCACATCTTCTGTTTGTATGAAATGCTTATTCAATTGCCTGCACAGCATCATTCCACACTGTTTTTGGATCTGACAGAATCAATAAAGCGCATTGCAGAATAAAAAAAACAGGATGAGTTAAAGCTATGATTTGGCTCTGAGGGTGCATAGGGAGTTGAAGCAAAAAGAGGAGGCACTATTTGCTTTTCCTCAGTTCAACTTAACTTTAAGAAGAAACATCTCAAAGCCTGAAAAACAAAGAAAAGTTTCAGATATCCTCCGTTGCATTAGTACTCCTCCACCTCATGTTTAGGCGCACCACTACAGTGTTTCTTTATTTTTAAGCTCACAGTTTTGTACCCAAGAGTTGTCCTTTAACATAGCTCACCTCACTGTAGCACACCTTTATTCTCTTAGCAAATGTGGAA
Source organism: Monopterus albus (assembly GCF_001952655.1). NCBI lineage: Eukaryota > Metazoa > Chordata > Actinopteri > Synbranchiformes > Synbranchidae > Monopterus > Monopterus albus. The sequence goes on along the minus strand of NW_018128198.1, from coordinate 256,261 downwards.
GAGAGAAAAACATCCTTTGAGAAGATATGCTACCTCTTGACAGAGGTATAACGATAGAGGTGTGATGAGAAGTATCTCATCCCCCACTCTCCTGTTTGTGATCTCCTCTCCAGCTGTGCCTGGCTGATGTTAACCTTAAAAAGATTCTCCCTTTGTCTTTTGACTCACTGCTATGTTGAGACCTGGAATATGCAAACGACACAGAGCTTCTTCTTTAACCTGCAACACACAGACAGTCCCACTCAACGTATCTTGCTCTTTTATGTGTCTCAGACTGAGGATGGGGAGCAGGCACCCAAATGGTGAATTGTGATTGATTGGGCTCTTTACAAAAGCTGGGCTGTAGATCTGAGTAGGTTCAATGAGTGGAAGCCAGAACAAAAGAGAAAATCATTACACCGATAAAGATGATCATTTTTCAGTTCAAAAATATGAGTGAATGTGTTTATTGTATGGTTAGGGACAGTGTTTCTGAACTTCCAAGGGCATTCACAAGAGGGTAAGGGCGACTTAACAAACGACTGCAGAAAGGTTCAGCTGCCAGGGGAGCTTCAGTACTGAAATATACCCTGTGTTAGGACAGGAGCCTTGAGGTTAATTATTCCAGTATTTCAGATCTGCTTTAAAATGCAGAGCATGCTTTCTGTGCATTACCATTAAAGAGCACCAACTGAACAATAACAGACGTCACGCTCAGAAACATGATTAGTTTCTGAAACATGCTTCAAGATCACAACCACAAGAATGAAGAGAACCCTTACCAGCTATTCATCCCATTGTTCACCTGTGTGGGCTATATTTCTGAAAGGCTTTGCAAATTGCTGGCATCATGGAGGTTCACAAAACGGTAAAATCAAACCATGCAAATGGACGACTCATGCTGCGTCATTTTTATGCAGAAATACAAGATGAACCTTTGTTCCTACTTGGCTGCAACTTATCCACCTAAAGTGTGATCAAGATGAAAACTAGTTGGGCAGAACAAGTGCTGATCTAGTCTATACATTTTTACAGGACGCAGTCCAGATAGCAGTACTAAGGACTGCACCTTTTTGAAGGAATGGCATTTCTTCTCACACGCATTTTTGGTACAATGTGCATGGAAAAGCCTGTGCATCCATAGCCACTACATCTTTTGCTGTTAATGGCATTGTTTTACAGATGTTTTTATTCTGTGTTTGCTGCTTACCTGGCTGACTTTGGCTGGTGTAAGGACCATGTCAAGGACTCCCAACCAGCCGGCAATCACTCCTGTGGGGACTGCATAGGCTAGTGCTATCATCAGGAACCGCAGGTTACTAAAGGGGAAAGAAACAACCAAAAACCAAGTGACCGGGTATGTCTTGGAATGATTAGATTACCATAATACAGTGGGGCAAATAAGTATTTGTGATCAAATACTTATTCCATGCAATAAAATGGAAATTAATTATTTAAAAATCTAACAATGTGATTTTCTGGAATTTTTTTCTAGATTCTGTCTCTCACAGTTGAGGTGTACCTACGATGAAAATTACAGATCTGTCCGTTCTTTGTAAGTGGGGAAAGTTGAAAGATCGGCGGTGTATCAAATACTTATTTGCCCCACTGTATGTCCTTATATCTTCCATAATATAAGCTGAATGACATTTAACCTTTATCACTTAACCAGGGAAAATTGTTGTAGGTCAGCGACCTCTTTTACAAGGGAAAACAGAGACATGAACACATCACTCTTTGAAAAGACAGTGGGTTATCATCTATTAAATGAAACCACTTGCTTGTACTCCATGAAAACAAACTAATTTCTGAAGCCTTCTCCGTATCCTCGGGGTAAAATTCTTACTTCTCATACAAACCTGATTAGATTCAGGACCACAGATCAATTACTGTTTCCCACAATTTTTTCCATTTAACATACAGTAATTTGCTAAAAAAATAAAAATCTGTGAGGCATCCACAATGTCGTTCAGTACAAGGTTTAGCATTTCTACTAGGGCTGCCCCCTAATAGTCACACAGTTAAATCATTAGTCGAGAGACCTGTCAGTCAACTGAGACTCTTCTAGTCGAGTCTTTGTTTTTATTTGATTCTATTTTATTTTTTGTCAGCCTGTGTACATTACAATTAAAAGGTAGCACCAGTAGGTAGTCTGGCATCTTCTTCTCCTCATTTTGGTGTATCAAGCAGCAATCTGCTCAATACTTCCCCCTGTGGTCGGGGGGATACTCACTTCAACAGGGACACTGTCCGATGCATGATGTACTTTAAGGTCGAGAGAAGCTCAAACCTGTTGGTTAAGTTGTAACCATGTCTCAGAAAAAAAAAAAACTGCCTATAAGAGCATAGTGTGCTGCCTGTCTCATTATTCCAACAAATTCATTTGGCTGCCCGACATTATATATCACCAATATTAATAGGTCACAATTTAAATCTTGCATGATATGCAGCTGTCTTATATTGATTTTTAAATGCTCATGCTTAAAAATATGTTCCTGTCACTCTTTTGCATTTAAATACCAATGTTAATGAGATCAAAATCATGACTGAAATTAATGCCAGCTGATTTTCTGACAGTCTAGGCTATATACAGTTGCAAGAAAAAGTAATGGCACTGTTGTAATTTCCTGGTTTTCTGCATAAATTGGTCACTCAGTGTGATCTGATCATTTTTGCTTGGTAAACTGCTGCCAACTATTTCTCAGTCAGTTGACCAATTAATAAATGGGCTTATGTTTGACTGTGTTTGGTCAACTGATGGCTGCTTATCAAGTTATCACCTGAAATCAAATAGCATAATAAAGCTAAAATCAAGCACCATCTTACAACTGTTATAAATGACTTTGGGCTACAAATATTGTGCTGCAGGGTCTGATAACATCTCACCGGCTCACAGTAAACCATGTACAACAAGGTACAAAAACGTCACCCATGTATGCTTAGTTATGAATGCTTCTGTACACACCTCACCTCATAAGGGTATATGGCACCCCTCCAAACCAATCCCACCAATGCAGCCCAATTAAAATCACTTGGAACACCCACGCTAATCACCTTCCCCCAGTGAGGTGGCATGCTGATTTAAATCAGTACCACCTCCTCAACCCTAACAATGTGATTAGCATCACTGGGCAAGTGACAAATGAGGCAGGGCTGGCAGAGCAGGCAGGAGATTCATAGACTGTTTTGTTTTCCTGCTCTGCTCTTTTTAAACACTGGTGTTAAACACTGGCATTTATTCTCCACCTGCTTCGTTCATTATAATGTAAGCAGCATTGTGAGCAGTATCGTGCAGGGAGATCTGGAGAACACTTTGGGCCACCAGCATCCCTACTATGGCTTCAAACACTTAGTGCACAGACAAAGTTCTCTTTCACACTTTGAGTCAGTCTTTGAGTTGCATACTATTGGGGGAACTTCTCACAAGACACATGAGCCATACCTACTGCAAGAGGACTGTTGCTGTAAACACATGCACACCCTTTCCCTTTCCTGACACTTCAGACATTGAATTACAAATTCACAGAATGCCTTGATTCTACAGAAAAACAAACACAGCCTGCCTCTCAGGCTGCAGGCCTGTCATCCTATGTAGTTTGAAGCTACTTGGCATTGGAGAGAGTATGGCAAGACGGTCATAAAAGCACCATGATGGAGCGCCCTCCTCACTTTTTTTTCCAAGCGCCCTTTTCATTAACCTTGCTGCAAAAGCAGGAAATCAATATCTATGCATCTTTAGCCCTGACTGGGAGCTTATTTAGATAGCCCAATGTAAGCAAGCAGATGCTAGCTACTGGGTAAGAGAGGGGCCATGTTTTTTAATTCCCTGGCCATAAAATATTTCTGAAGAAGTCTCAGGGCTGGCAGCATCATCAGCCAAGTGCCATTTGGCCTTGGCAGACCCGGCTAGGGCATCAGTGACAACTATCAAAGGTAAATTGAATCTGAATGGAGAAGTGATCATCAGACTTGAGCATTCCCTCAGACTGTGATCAGAATACAATGACAACTTTACATCACATGGAGAGATTTTCAGCCTCCTAATTAGATTGCTGCTGTGGAAGCAGATGTGAACAGCTGGAAGCACTCATCAAGCTGAAGATCATTAACCGGTGCTCAGACCATGACAGGCTAAATGAATGAAGAAATACATCAATGGATAGGCTGGCTAACTAGTTGGCTGCCGCTTGCTGTCATCACGGAGGCTGCAAAATGCTGCCATGTTCCTCCAACAAATACTAACTTTACTAACAATGTATTGATCCAATCCACTGACTCCACCAGAGCAGATACTAAGCACCAAAACAGGTATTGTCCAAATGTGACCAACTCAATTTAAATGTACTCTCTCTTTATCAAGGTCACTAAAAAATTCTGTGCTACATTTATTAGGTCATGACATTCTACCAACATCATTTAAAGTCTCATAGCAATCCTGATGATACTTTATGTAAAACTGATCCAAACTAGTTCAAAATTTGTGGTACACTACAAAAACAACAAAATCGGCACCAGTCCTGGACTGAGACACTGTATCAGCAGATACCCTAAACTGATGTATTCTACTGGGAGAGAAAATGCCAGATTGGTGAATTCTTAAACTTTATCAATCTGTCTCCACCTGGTAGTGAAGCTTGAGTGTATTCAGTAAGTATTTACAAAGGGTTGAAAGATGTAGCGAGAAAAAACCAAGCATGAAATAATGAAATCAAAGTAGTTGGATAACAATAATCCACTTCTGTTGCAGAGTTTGCAATTGAGATTTATGTTACTTTAAGATGCATTCATTGTTTTTTGTAACAGATTCCTTCTACAGCTGCACCCAACAGTGTGCTGGAAAACCAAAACAATGAGCTAAACAAGGCTGAAAAGCGGTGCAGAGCTGCAGAGTTACCAATCTTTTTCTGTGAGCTTTCCATTACATGCAACCACTTTCACATAACAGCATCAGTTAATTAAATTCCTACATACAATATCAATTTGTGGAGCTTTAAGTGATTCCATCATTTCACCTACGTGTTGTATGAGGAAACATGGACACAAAGACATGAAAGTCACTTTTCCTGCGTCATGTCCAGCCGCTGTGGGAGAAGTTTAAGGCTTGATGCTGCCCAAACAGGTCACTGGAAGGCTGCCTATCACAAGTGGAACAGAAACCCTTTCAGCTGGATGGCCTAGTTACGTTGGCAAGCCTCTGTGTGTACATCTCTGTCCAAAATGCATTCAGATGATATCTGCTTGGTCATCTAGCTGAGGGAGCTCTAACGGGACTCAAGCCGCTCTGCGCTGGTGAGAAACCTGTGGAAAGCCTGGTGGTGCAGTGAAGCTATTTCTTCCAAATGTAGCAAACTAAGCTAGGCCACTTCCCTAGCTGCCATCGTCCCACTTATCTTCTCCCTTCTCCAGCCCTTTAAGCCCTGGTCACTGCCATAACAGATCATCTCTCTCTTTAACTACATGCATCAGTGATGTCTTGAGAATACATTGATAACTGACCCTGATGATACAGATGCAGAGTATGATGTAGCTTTCAACAGTAACTAGTGTATTATATCTCACTAATTAATTGAGAAGGGAGGCTGGGGTTTCTCTGATAATATCCCAAGAAGATTGGTGAGTGGCAGACCCCTTCCCTTCATTAAGATTCCATAGCTTTCAATCCTCTGCTTCAAGGGTCTAAGGTCAGAAGGTATGCAGAACAGTTTTTGAAGCCCCTTGAGGCAAACTAGTGATCCTTGTTGTTTGCTTTCCTCTGTGTGCTGTGAAGCACTTTGGATCAACTGTGTTTAAAATACTCTATTGAACTGAAGTGAATCCTTCTCGAGCACTTTAACTCACTAAAACAAGAAGCTGCATTGCATCTGCAAATAAGAATCCCAATTAAACCTGCTCCTCACAGCTCTCTTCAAGTCTACTGTCATAAAACAACAGAGCACCTGAAAGTAATTTCAAATGCAGCGCTGACGTTTCGCTTGCTTTACACATCTACACCCACAGTGAATCAAGGACACATCAATACAGGCATACGAAATAATGGACTGAAAGAATGGTGTCTGACAGTTACTGGTCTGTCAGTTGACTTTGTGCCTTTACATTCTTGTGATGTGCGTTAGCATGTGTGTTAAAATTTACCTAAGAAGTCTGCAGATGCTGCTCCTGTAACTGAGTCTCTGGCTTGCAGCGGCGACACTGGGAGGCACTGGTGGGTGAGATGGGAAATAGACCAGGACTGCCACAAAAAGCACAGCAATTGCAGCCAATTCTGCCGGAGCACAGTGACACAGACAGAAGAGACATACGTGTTATTTTCTCTAGTAAGACAGTCACAGTCAGAGCATTCTGACATTTTAAAAAATGTCTGAAAGTCCTCTAAAACCATCCCTGGAATAAACATAATGGCTTACTGGACAACATGTCCATATCAGTCATGCAGTCTGGCATAGCACTGGTTAATATCTTAACTTATTTCTTTTGGAGAAGCCACACATTTTACAGTTTGGTTATTTCCAAAAAGCCCCATTGCATATGTCCCTTTCATTACATAACACATGGACGGATCAAGCAGCAGCTGCCTATTAGTTCCTGATATAAAGATGTAGCTGGTTGTTACCATGCAGATTTTAATTTACATCATGTTTGCCCATTTCCTTGATAAGCCCCAAAACTTCTGGTTTACAGAAGTTTCTTGCTTTGTCCTTAAAGAATGAATAAGAGTACTACCTCCGGTTAAACAAAAGCTGCAGCCTCAATCTAATACAGCACGCTTGTTTCTGTTTGCAGTGCGCTTTTAATTTTCTGACTCAGTTAAGCATAACAGTCCCAGCAATCTATTTTTTAGAGAGGCAATTATTAATGTTATGATTGGAATTTTTTGGTGTTTGTGCAAAATTCTTGGATCCTCTCGCTCGACTGTATTTGTGTCCCTTTGTGCCCCTGACATGATGTTGAAACAATGTGTTATCGATCGTCCAGGCCCTCAGAGGTTCTGGCTTCTGTTAGTACCTGTATACATAACCAGCTGGATCCTGTCTCGGATGGAACTGTTGGAAAACGCCACTGTGGTCATTGCCTGGGTGTCATTGGGGGCTGGCACTACCAGAGGTCCCACCACAAACGAAGCAGCACCTCCCAAGTAGGAGAAGAGAGTGGCCACTGCTGTTGCGGTGGCTCTCTGGTCAGGAGCGAACCATGTGGTGGAGAGGTAGGGGCCGGCGCTCATTATGGTTGGGCCGGCTAAACCATTCAGAAACTGACCTCCATGTATCAACCTGCAACCCAGACAGCAGGAAAGAACAGCTTCAACCCTTCATTAAAAACAACAAACAAAAACCACACAGTGTGATAGTTGTGCATGAACATCTATGCTGCACTTTGGACCTTGTTTTGTACAGATCAAGAACTGTGACCTTATGATGACATTTGGGTACCAACTCTTAAAGAAATCATTTTAGACAGCAGAGGGACCAATTTAAATGTTGTGTAAAAGAAAAATAATCAGGCTAGTATTTATCTGACTAATGAAAGCCTGACAGTTAGCCAGGTAACCAGATGTGGCTCAAATCAGTTTCAGTGATGAAGTTTAGTCTTTGAAGGGTTGAGTTTAAACTGTCTGGATCTGTAATGACCTTGGAAATCACAAAACTGATAAAAAAGTAAGATCCCCTGATAAGAAGGGAGATTTCTTCCAGGGCCACTGCACAGAAATCAACTTTGGAGGACCATGTCACATAGCATAGTTCATAAAACAATCTAATTACAATTTTATGGCATTTTTTACAATAATTTTTTCTCCCCAAGACGTAGTGGTCAGTTTTGTTATTCTATAGGTCTGTTATTCAACTGGAAAGTTGTATTAGAGAATTTGACATGTTCAAACCCTTCTTTATATAATAAATGATCCGTCTCAGATTTACCACAGTTAAACGTCAAAGACAATCAAACACAGCTGCAGCAGCAGGACTAGTATCAGTGATATTATTTAGCAAGTTAAAAATAAAGATGAAGGAATAATGACAGATCAAGGATTGAACACAAGGTGTAATTATCTCCAGGAATGTAAGTAACAATGTGCCCCTGAGAAAACCCAAGTCAGTCTCACTTGTGTGAGACAGATGTACTCTGAGATGTCCCCTGATAGCACTAGACCCCTCACCACCCCCGGCCCCATCCAGAACTGTCTGACTGAGACAGTGGGCCACCAGAGACAGCACACGGTTGATTGATTGTCTGTGAGCTCGGTAAAGACGCCATTCATTGAGAGCAGCTGAAGGAAGGAAAGAGGCAGAGAGAGGATAAGCGGCTCGGGCTAATTCAGAGATGTTGGTATTCCAAACTATTCAGGATATATGCTTTCAGACGGTACATTTGACAGCTTAGAGTCCCTGCTGATTCTTATTCCACATAAGTGAGGGCCGGCTGGAAGGAGAAAAATGGATATTTGTGAGTTGAATCAAGTTAACTTTAACACTTTTTAAGATCTCGTTAATGTCATTTTAGATTAAATCACCAAACGAGTATGAAATGAAAAAAATAACTTTAGATCTAAGGAAAAGTGACAAAGATGTATGACAACTCCTCCACATTTTCTAAAATATGAACATTTTTCAAGGCTTTGTGTAAATAACATGATTTAGAAGAGTGTTTGGGGACTTGGTGAAGCCCAGACAAACACACAGCTGCTGTCCTTTTGGCACCTGTCATTGTCAATAGCAAGCCAACCATACGACAGTTTAGAAAATACACCTGCGTGGGGATGACAACTACAATTAAACAGGACACAATACAAGTGCTGACATGATACCCAAGGTGCCAAAAACGCTAACTTAGAAACATATTTTTTGATCAAATCAAAAACCTGAAGAGACATTCAACAGCCTTTGATAATCTTTTGAAAAACAGACATATTCTGTTTGGTACCAAAAAGTGTAGTGTTCAATATTCAGCTGTACATTTAAAACAGCTGTACTTTCAGGCATAAAGCAGCCAGAATGTTACTCGGTGCCAAGACTTCTCTGCTCTCTAACTCCTTCTAACTTTGCTGTTCACTGCCTCTGGGGTTCACAGATAAATGTGTCATGGCAGAATAGACATTGCAGTGGTCAGTAACAGTGACTGGAGAATAACATGTTCAGCCTATATCTCCTTCCCACATCTCAGACCTGATAACATCCGAGCCTACACACCATACCTCCTAAAATACACTGTGGCTTTACTTGTTATTCAGACCCCTCATTCTTCGTTCTTCTAGTTATGTTGAGCCACTGCTGCATTTACCACCATTTTATTCTGAGTGATGGAAGACAAGAGTGACGGGCGACAATATTTATCCGCCACATTACTGGTGTCACACTGACATTTTCACTTCAGCATGTAGCTCATCGTTATGTCTTTGTTTTACAGTCCTTCCACTGGGTGATTCAGGTCACAGATGCACCTGCTCACGTGTTAAGAAGAGTTGCTGTTCATCACATGACACATTTCGGCACCTGTGACTGGCCGGTTATGTGGTCAGGGTCATTGAAAGTGGTTTTCAGCACCTGTGACTGGCCGGTTATGTGGTCATCCCACTAACCAAGTGATGCCCAATTCAAGCACCACATAGTTCAAATTGGTACCATTAGCTCTTGATTGGCCAAATGCACGTGACACTCATCAGGTGTGGGTGGGACGGAGCATCACTCCATGATTAAGAAGTTTATTGTGGTCTGTCACACTCTGTTTAGCCCAAACTACACCACAGTAGAAACACAGCATCTCTGTGGCTGCGCTCCATTTGGCTGAGCTGGCGTGTCATTTGTTTTGTAACAGCAAGGGCAGCGGGTATGGACAGTGAATCCCTGTCAGATGATAATCAAACAGTAGCAGGTGGTAGAGATGCTGTAGTAAGGTTTAATCATTTCATCATCGTTAATCATTTCACAGCTTTTCAATGTTGGCAGAGGCAGAACAGTATCATTTCAACTTGGCTTCAGCCACAATGAGCCATGTCAAATGTGTCTCTCTTAAATATGTGTTGTTTGATACACATGGTATTTTGTTTACCTGCAGCACAAAGCCGCTGATTCAAGTTGGCATGAGCAGCGTGTGCGGTTTTGTGTGCCGCACTGAAATGGAGTGGACACCCGGCCCAACTGGCATAAAGAGGCATTGTGCCAGCCAGGTTTTGGAGAACTTCCGTGATTACAATCTCACTTAGACCTGGGAACGGTCCAGACACCAGGCTAGTCCACCTGCTGTACTGTATCTCCTCATTACACACAAGTGTTATTCCAAACACAAAAAACCAAATCCAGTTTTTCCCAGATACCGACTATTAAAGCAACAAAGATATTCAGTGTCATTTAAAACAGTGATTGTAGCCTAGTGTGATCTCATATCAACACTGAGCATCCTTTTTTACACCAGTGTCAATATAATACTTAGGTTTTCTAACCCAAACCAAAATGATACTTCTCTCTATATCATAATTTACAATGCACAGTGTCATTGGTTAAAGGTTCCTTCTTAGATTGAGCAAAACAAAACCTGCCTAACATCTCAAGTTCATCAGTGTTTAATGCTGTCACAACACAAACAGCTTAACTAGAACTCTGTGTAAATAAACTGCAGTATAAAATACTAAATTTGAGTTAACACAGGAGTATATATATATGACAGCATTCAGCATTGTTTTAAAATGGTTGGGCAGTACTTTCAAAGTTCAGTACCCAGTATTTACCATCTATATGATCTCAGGGTGGATGTGACTAAGAAAATTGGCTTTAATGTGACAGGTGATGACTAACATGAGGATGAGTGCCACATGAGGCAGGAGAAGGAGAGAGAGGACAAACAGCAGCTTTTTGTCCCCCACAAGAGATGCTTACGTTAATCAGTATCGACGAACCCTGTCAGACAGAATCTGATTGAGGATGAAACAAAGAAGCCAGTATGTCGTGAAATCATCCCACTGCCTCTGGTCCACCAGGGCTGACAGGCCCAATTCTGCCATCACAAAAAGGCCAGGCCAATTCTGTCTCAAAAATGGCACCGCAGCAATCGCCACAGTAATATGACAGCCTGCTGAGGGACCCGCAACAAGCTCCGATGTCCAATCAGACAGTGTCTGAGTGAGTCTGAGACTGAAGTGACAGACACTTACTAATCACTCAGCTGGTCTGTATGTGAATACAGGAGGAAGACAGAGAGAGAGAACAGAAAGGCAAGAGAAAAGAGTGATTGCATGAAAACATAAGAAACTGAAGTGGGTAAAAAGTTGATGTCTTTGATTTGAGAGCAAACCTAATCAGTGCTTTTCTCTCCTAATGTGAACTTCAGAAAACAAACATATTCAACTATTTTTCAGACGTGTCTGTGGGAGCACCACAGAGAATCCTGGTTGATAAAAGAGAGGAAACTCCACTATTCACACGTTTACAGCTGCCTTTGATTTACCCAAAAAACAAACCGAGAAACAATGGTGGTTTACTTCTTCATGAAAATAGCATAAAAAGGCAAAAAAGTAACCATCTGTTAAACATGAAATGCCATGTGGAACAAACACAGATCTGCAGGGGGCTGTCAGGGGACCTTCACTATTGTTAAACTTGGATAACTGCTGCCAGACCCTGCGTTTGATCATTAAAATTTCTGGAGCCAGGTCCCCTTCCTTTTCTCTGAAGGCATCTAAATTGCCATCCAAGCCCATACGTCCAATACAGACAAAAGAAAAATCTTATTTATTAAAGCCGGCACACACAGCAGCAGGACCACTCACTTAGCTCCACTACTGTAAAGCAAAGGGTGCCATCTACTGGTGATCCAGGAAGCTACACAATTCTAGCAGCCGGTACTTCACTGATGATACTGATAATAAAAATATGGCTTCAAGAGCTGTGACCCATATGCAAATTAAGCTAGATTGTGTCAGAACTAACATTTGCTATATGATTGCTATCCTGTTTTCTGACTCTAAGCTGAAGGTCACTGCTTGTGCAGGGTCGCTCCCATCATCCATCTGGAAAACAGCTGGCTCTGACCCCAGCAACACATTGAACCATGTGCATTTGGGCTTGAGCTCTACAGACACCAAGATCTGATATATCCTATTATGTAACTGCATTCAAACCAGTAGAGAAAGAGGTGCCTTGTTATTTGCAGCCCTTTTTCTATTTGGTTTCATTTCCCCTTTATAATAAAAGCCTCTGGCAATTATTAGTTCCAGTGACAAGTATGCATACAACACTACAGATAAAAGCATCCACAAATTGGAATGTTGTTGAACAAGGGTGGAGACAAAAGCTGAGACGATAGTTATATTTTAGCAAGCTTTGTGAAAGCAGGTTCCTTCACAGGTTACCAGGTATTGTAAACCTAACGTCTATGGGCTTGAAACAAAGCTGGATCAGGTCCAACAAAACAACCATTGCTGCTGCACAGTCAACAATGATCTGATTCTCCACCAGTTTTACCCATCAAGATCAGTTTATTGTCATGGCTAACATTTCTTTGTGTGTGAAAACAGCTGCATAACGTTGAGTGTGGCTCATGAGGAACGTGGTTAAACCTGACATAATAAGCCCTGATGGTTTGGGCTGGGAAGCTTGCATTGAAATATGGGTGCGCTGAATTTGAACAACACTGGCATGGATGATCTAATTAAAAGCCTATCTGGTTGGATTATGGGACGTTGGGATCCAGTATTTGGAGCTTGACCCTTATTGAGAACTGCTATATCTTGTTTTCTATTACAAATTCAACAGTGTTTTAGTAGCAGAGCAGAAACACACTGGGGAACTCTCTAAAAGATCACTCTGAAAGATAAAACAGTAAAACAACCCGACATAAACAGTTTGTACAGTGCAGCAGGAGTTTGGTTTTGATTTACTGATACAATTAAAACTTCAGGGAGTGAATATTGAGCATATACAACACAGTGCATATGATCAAGGCTATGATAGTCTCACTGAAATACAGGTTTGTAGAAGCTGCTTTGCTCTGTTTGTTTTTTCACATAGCACCTTGCTGAATCACATGGCCTGTGTATGTTGTCACTGTAAATCACATTGTTCTGCAACACACTGATCTATACAAGGCTTAAGTTACCACAGGTACCAAACATGTTTAGTCTATGTTAGTGTGAGCATGTAGAAGTGTGGACTCGTATGTAGAGCTTGATTCAAAGCTGTGTAACAGCCCAATCATTTTATCAGTATGAACTATAAACATGCTAATATGCCACAACCACACAGAGACAACAGGATGTTTCACAGCAAACGGTAAATACTTTTTCCACCTATTAACTATCACAAGGGAATCATGATTCTTCTTCCTAATACACTTGAACAGATGCTTTCTGTATTACTATACCATTAACTGTTCGCTCCACTAATGACTTTCTTACCGCACCCTCATGCAACACAGAGAGAAAGAGAAACTAAATTGATTTATCTGCCCTCTGAAAGCCAAAATTATTTTAAAACCCCCAAATCCGTGGAGCGAAAGTGATATGTGACTCGCTCTGTGAAAATAGAATATCCTCTATGTATTGATATTTTATGGCATATTGCTTCATTGTGGAGCCCAATAGGAGTCATTAGACAGATTACAGCTCTTAAAAGGCACATTATAATTGAAATGACCTTCTCGGAGCTCTTGCACTTTCCAAAGCACTGAGCTCTTGAGTAAAACTGAGGATGAAACACTAAGACTAATGGGATTCTTTTTATGCTTTGCAGTGACGGCCTGTCAAAGTGCTGTCTGATAAGCCGGGAGGAAACTGGCAGCAAAGGCACAATAAAGAGGAACAGGATCCACACAGTATTGAGTTCTTTCAGAATCCTGTCCTCTGGCAGCCAAATGTTTTCTGTCTCTCTAGCCAGTTACAGGTCTCTCTCATTTGAAGGAGGAGGACAACCTTGGCTTCAATCAATACCTCTGAATAGAGCATAACACTCCTAGGAGCCACAATAGTAGTCACTGCTGCATGTTGTCCTGATTTCACCCTGGTGCTTACACTGTTTAACCATGTAGCAGCAGGTCTCATGGATGGCAGTCCTGGTCTGTCAGACTGTCTGCTGGTCCACTTTGGTCCACACTGAAATGGCTCAACTACTCAACAACAATGGATTTTGTACATGACATTAATGGTCCCCAGATGATAAATCCTGATTTAGGGCGTTTTCACATCTGTAATTCATTTGCAATAGTGCGACTCGGTGGACCAGTTTGTAAACTTGTTCCATTTTCCCCTTGGCTCGTTTTCCTTTCACACAGAGAAAAGTCCAACTGAACCAAAACTGCATCAGTTACAAATCATGTGAGAACATTCCCTTTGCTCATTGGTTAAAGAAGTATGGAGCAGGAAGGACAAAGTAAACACAGGAAGAAGAGCTGCGTTCTCTACCGGTGAATAGTACTGTGAAATAAATTTACTCTGCAACATGAAGCAGCAGCATAATCGGCATTTGCTCATAACTGTGGAAACTAGTACACAAAATGAAATGATCCCAATAGAACACCGAATATACATGAGAAAATGTACTGAAAATACTATATTGCTTCATACTTTGCAAAGAAGAGGTTCAGCCTATAGTTGAATGACTCTAGGCACAACACAACGCTGAACC
>NW_018128198.1:235328-241639 GCF_001952655.1 Monopterus albus | reverse complement strand
CTGGATCGAGGCTGGCTCATAAAATGGGGTTCAGACATTTATGTCTCTGTCAGGATGAACTGTCATAATTTAACTAATCCATTATTATTTTTAATTTGCCAAATAAGTTGGTTCATGACCAAATATACTCCCATCAGCCTCAACTGTACATTTTGTTTAGTGCACATATTAACATGGAAACCTGCTAAACTAAGCTGGTGAACATGGGTAATGTTGTAATGCTAAGACATTAATATGTTAGCAGTAGGTGTACAACACTTACTTTTAATGTTTTATCTGTAAACTGTCAGAAAATGTCGACACCTTAACAATCCAATACCCAAAGAATATATTCAGTTTACTGTCAGATTTGATGATGCATCAAATCCTCACTCTCCACACAGAAGATAAAATCAGGGAACATGTGACAGTTTTGTTTGAAAAATGACTAAAACAGTCAATCATAAAAATAGCTGCTGATTCATTTCTGTGGAATGACTAATCCATTAATCTGCTAAACCTGTCAGGTGCATCACAAATCATGGCGAACTCATTAGACAAGGAGAGGTTCTGACTTTGGCGCCTCGTGTACATAGCTGGACCTGAACTGAATGTGGCAGCCGGTTTGTAAAGTTCGCCTGATAAACGGTAAATAGTCTCATACTTGTATGGAGCTTTTCTATGCATTGCGGCACACTCAACGCGCTTTCACACCAGTTGTCATTCACCCATTCGCACACAGACATTCACACACTGGTCACATCACCGGGAGCAACTTGGGGCTAAGTGTCTTGTTCAAGGACACTTCGACGTGTAGACTGAAGAACCCAGGAATCAAACCGCCAACCTTCAGGTTAGGAAGTGACCAGCTCTACCTCCTGAGTCACAGCTGGCCCAAATTATGGAAATTATAAAAGGCTCATGACTGCACAGAGGATCACAGGTCACACTCTTCCCCCCTTCATACCTGTACCCCCCTTGAACCATCTTCTACTATAATGTACACACACACACACTACCATCGTCTGAGGAGCTGCTCTTTCACTGGGATGCTGCGAAGAGCTGCTCCCAGCAGCATGAAGAAGGCGGAGAGCAGGAGTGATGCCCGCAAACCTGGAAGACACAAGACTGATCATGAAGGGGGTGAAATGGGGTGAGCCAAACTGAGGTTACCACCCAAAACCTAAAATGAAGTTCTTGTATTACTTCCAAAGTAGAGCTGCTGCTAATGATTATTTAGCAAGAAAATGACAGGTTTTAAGAAAATAGCTTAAAAATAAAAAATCTATAGCAATTTCCCAAAGGTTAAAAAGAAGTCTGTAAAGTGTTTGTTTGGTCTGACCAGCAAATCAGATCTCAATGATCTGATTCAACTTGGAATGATTATTAAAAAACATAAAAGCTGAAGCTGGGCTCAGCAGGTATCTGCCATCTTCTGCTTCTTAAATTCCTTAAATGGTTGTTGACCAACTAATCATTTCAGCACCATTTCAAAGCACCTACACTCCCCTGTCAGTTTATTAGACACAGAATAGTTTTTATTATTTAGCCTACACTCAATAGAAACAGGGAAGACAAACATTAGAAACATCTTAGTATAATAATACATTTACAATTCAACACCACCACACACTACAGCCTCAAGAATGACCATAACGTCGAACGTATAGCCACAACAGTTTGAATGAAAACTGAACTGAACCTTCATAAAGTGCGGATTTAACTAAGCACTGCATCGGTTTTAGCTACCAAAAAAGTGTATGTGGTCAGGAATAACCCATGCAGTCAGCCAACAGACAAGAGGAACCCCAAAGTTCCTCTCTCGTGTGACAGCAGCAGCATGGTCACGTGCCTTTCTATGTTTATCTTCTAAGGAAACTCTCTCCACTTCCCTGTTCTCTTTCCATATGAGCTCTGAAGTTTTGGCTAACAGGCTATAAACACCACTGACAAACTGGGCTGTTATGAAACTGCACTTTATTGATCCCTGATGGGAAACACAGGTCACAACATGTCAGTGCAGTCCAGTGGTACATGTTAGAAATGTGCTGTGCAGCATTTTGTAGATGTCAGAGTGGGCCTGCATTTAGTCAGTTGCTTGTGTTCTGCTGTGTCAAATATTACACACACACACACACACACACACACACACACACCTGACAGGAGCTTGTAACTGAATTCTTCAGGGGATATTATTGTTCTGTCAATAACCTCAGCAGTGCTTATTTGTCATTTAGGTTTCACAGCTGGACAGACCTTGGTGTGGTGATTAATCAAATAACTGATTAGCTGAGCAACAATACATTTTAAAAATTAGCACCTATTTTGATGAGTAATTAACTTTGCACTCCCGCTTTAACCCATGTTTAGATGCCCTTAAATGAGGCACATAACACCCCAAAATTTGAGTTGTACTGGGCAGCTCTCACAATAAATGTGTAACCAATGCAAGTGTTAAGGCGGGAATTGACCAAAAAATTTGGATTTTTGTTTAGCAAAAGAATTAATTAGGTAGTAGATAACAACTTTAGTAATGAATTATATGTTGAAGTCATTTCTCAAGCAAAAACACCAAACTTTCTCTTGTTATATGTGAGAACGTTCTACAGAACAAAACAAGCAATTAGTCAACATCAGACTGAGCTCTTATTTATTCAATTTCATAAATTTATATGGTTAACAAAAAAAATCATTTTATGAAAATAACTATTAGCTGTCTCCCTAAACTGACCATGGAGATGTATGTTCTCTAAAAATGTAACGTCCAAAGAGCACCCAATGCAGTGGGGCAAATAAGTATTTGATACACCGCTGATTTTCCAAGTTCTCCCGCTTACAAAGAACGGACGGGTTATGTAATTTTCATCGTAGGTAAACCTCAACTGTGAGAAACAGAATCTACAAAACAAATTCCAGAAAATCACATTGTTAGATTTTTAAATAATTTATTTCCATTTTATTGCATGAAATAAGTATTTGATACAATAGAAAAATAGAACTTAATATTTGGTACCAAAACCTTTGTTTACAGTTACAGAGGTCAGACGTTTCCTGTAGTTCTTGACCAGCTCTTCACACACTGCAGCAGGGATTTTGGCCCACTCCTCCATACAGGTCTTCTCCAGATCTTTCAGGTTTTGGGGCTGTCGCTGGGCAACACAGAGTTTCAGCTCCCTCCATACATTTTCTATTGGGTTCAGGTCTGGAGACTGGCTTCTTAAAGAC
This sequence comes from Monopterus albus, assembly GCF_001952655.1. NCBI lineage: Eukaryota > Metazoa > Chordata > Actinopteri > Synbranchiformes > Synbranchidae > Monopterus > Monopterus albus. The sequence continues at coordinate 238,435 of NW_018128198.1, read as the reverse complement.
AAACTAACAGGTCTGTGAGAGCCAGAATTCTTGCTGGTTGGTAGGTGATCAAATACTTATTTCATGCAATAAAATGGAAATAAATTATTTAAAAATCTAACAATGTGATTTACTGGAATTTTTGCACTGTACATCTTCAGATTATTTTCTTATAAGAACAAATCAGTTATGTGATAATATTGTTACTGCAAAGATATTATGATCTCTGTGGTGCACATGGGCTAATATTTCAAAAAATGCCGCATTTCTATTTACTGACAAAAGGTCAGCAGCTTATATTTCTACGAGGTACTGAGGCACAGTGCTGTGAGAAGAACTTATAAGCTTTACACCCTCACAGTTAAACAGGTGAATCAGCTCTCAGATACATTGTGTCAGCATATATGAATGTCACACACTAACTCTAGCATCTCTGGAACAGCAGTGATTGTGTTGTTGACCATCAGCAGTCTCAACCCTGGGGTAGATGGAGCTCCCAGAGGGAGGCACACCACAACTTATCGTGAGCTGTGAGTGCTGAATGAGCTGTCCTAATTGGCCTCAGAGGCTACGGTACAAATGTAAACTATACAGGTCTGAAAAGAACTGACTACAGGATTATTTTACCTCATGTAGTTTTGGCAGCAAGATGTTTTTACCACTCACTGAGTGCAGCACACATGTTGTGCCACCCAAGCTTAAATTAGGCAAACAAAACACCCAGAACAGCTGACTGATGATGAATCAGAATCATATGATAGATTGTGCAATTTTGCTTGTGGTCTTTAAACCGCCAGCAACCTTGTTACTGTGATGTTGTTATTGTCACCTGACAATCTAGGCATTAACTGCTGTCAGATGATGCTGACAAACTGGTTAGGTGAAGGATGTTGGGATCAGTAGCTCAAGTCAGGATAGTGACTTCAGACAAAAGTAAATTTACAAAAGGTTATGTTGTCTCATGAATTTGAATCCTCTTGAAAAAGAAGGCTTACAAGCCCTTCAAGACTTGTTTACTCACATCAGACAACCCTTTTGCACAGAGAGATGTTGAATTTAAAAGTGACACAGAGCAAGTGCCATCAGTCCTTTTTTTCTGCCAACATTTTCTACAATCAGGTCCATTATTATAGCTTAAGATGAATGAAAGTGAAACCTGTACACCTGCATGTGCACGTAGACCAGTCAATTACAGTGCCTATAAAAAGTATTCACCCCCTTAGATGTTTTACCCTTTTTACTGATTGTATAAATCAATCATGGCCAAGGTAATTTGGCTTTTATGACAGAAAAAATACAACAAAAAACTCTTTAATGTCAAAGTGAAACAGGTTTCTACAAAGTAATGTCAATTAAGTTAAAATATGTAGTGTGAAATAAGTGATTGCATAAATATTTACCCCCTTTAAAATGACTGACCTAATTCAACAGAGGTCCAGCCAATGAGTGCTAATAGTCTCACAATTAGTGAAATGAGGATCAGCAGAGTGCAGTGAATGTGTCTCAAGTCATTGTGGTATAAAGACACCTGTGTCTGGAAGGTCCAGTCACTGGTTGGTCAGTATTCCTGGTTACCATTACACCATGAAGACAAAAGAACACTCCAAGCAACTCAGAGAAAAGGTTATTGAAAAGTCTAAGTCAGGGGATGGATACCAAAACATTTCCAAGGCACTGAACATCCCCCAGAGTTCAGTTAAATCCATCATCAACAAATGGAAGGAATCCTGTCTAAATCGGCCTAGATCAGGTCGTCCTCGCAAACTGAGTGACTGTGCAAGAAGGAGCCTAGTGAGCGAGGTCACCAAGACACCTATGACTACTCTGGAGGAGTTACATGCTTCAGCAGCTGCGATGGGAGAGACTCTGCATACAACAACTATTGCCCAGGTTCTTCACCAGTCAAAGCTTTATGGGAGAGCAGCAAACAGAAAGCCACTGTTGAAGAAAGCTCATTAAATCTCGACTAGAGTTCACCAAAAGACATGTGAGAGACTCTGTGATCAAGTGGAAGAAAGTTCTTTGGTCTGATGAGACCAAAATGGTGCTTTCTGGCCATTAGACAAGGCGCCATGTTTGGCGGACACCAAACATAGCGTCATAAAGGTAGAGGGTAAAATGAATGCGGCAAAATATTGGAAAATCCTGGAGGACAATCTTATTCAGTCTGCAAGAGAAGTATGGCTTGGGAGAAGATTTATTTTCCAGCAAGACAATGACCCGAAGCATACAGCTCTTTGACATTAAAGAGGAGTTTGTAATCTGTTTTGTCAAAAAAAGCCAAATTACATTGACCATGACTGATTTATACAATCAATAAAAGGGTGGACACTTTTTATAGGCACTGTAACTGACAGTAATCTAAGTGACAACTATTCTTAATAATATTAATTATCAAGCAAAAACCCCAGCTGTATGTTCCCAGTTTCTTAAATATAAGGGTTCATGCTAGTTGTTTTCTGTTTCATACCTTAATATTTGAATGTCTTTAAACCTTTGGTCAAACAAAACTGAGAAACTGCAATGGGCACTTTTCACTGCTTATAGATGTAATAAGATAAAAATAGTCATTCTGTCTGATATTGGACAATGAACATGACAGTTTGATGCATTCATACCTAAGACCCAGCATTTTGTGACTACAACATGAGTGTCAGCTAGTTTACTTGAGGAATTATCTGCTAAGGCTAGGCTACCAGTTTATATCCCACCAGTTTAGGAAAAAAACAGATGGATATCCCTCTGTGTAGGGATCAGGTACCTTCCTTTAGACAGGAATCAATGCTGTGACCTGGTAGGCTTGGTATTTCTTCTGTTACTTTAGAGTAAGTAAATTTTATTTATATAGCACCTTTCACAGACAAGGTCACAAAGTGCTTTACAAAGTCAAAAGATAAAAAGAGATAAATAATATATATATATAAGCCTAAAAAGTATTCACATAGCACAACACAATTTATAAAATGAATAAACCCAATCAATTAAAAAACTGTCTAAATAAATGTGACTTCAGCTGTTTTTTAAAATCATCAATAGATTCAGTCATACGTAGAGTCAAGGGTAGGGCATTCCACAGTCTTGGAGCTACGACCTGAAAAGACAGGTCCCCCCGAGATTTAAAACGAGTT
>NW_018128198.1:209043-234716 GCF_001952655.1 Monopterus albus | reverse complement strand
CCCAGTGGATATATATATAGTAAAAACAAAAGAGGACCCAAGACCCACCCTTGTGGAACTCCACAGGACAAAGCAGCCACGCCAGACATGATGTTATTAATATTCACATTAAAAGTTCGATCACTAAGATAGGAAGAGAACCACCTCAGGACAGTCCCAGAAAATCCCAACGACGGAAGGCGATTTATCAGAGTGATTTAACTAACGTTAAGCTGAATTAGGAAAGAGCAGTGGGTCATCACTGAAGACCTGAGGTTGAAAACATCGCCATAGAGGTGGCAAACACCACAATGTTAGGTTGGGTCACAGACCACCAGATGGGAACAGCTCACCTTTTTTATCCAGTAACCACATAAACAGCAACCAGGGGACAAAACCCACGGGGCCCCACAGCACCAGAACTGCGATGTCGGACTTGGTGAAGCCGTAAGCGTGAACGGCCGAGTTCTGGATAGGACCCCAGAAGTTCCACACCATTCCTTGCATGAGTCCTATCAAGGAAAACACGGTCAGAACCAGCCATCTTCTCCGGTACACTCTGCTGTTTACTGGTGGACTGACTGTCTCCGCTGGACGCGGGGCGAGAAGCTGCTCTCTTTCGGCCTCGGTGCTCGAACCGGCACCCATAGCAACTGTCGATGTGATAGTTCAGTTGAAATTCCTGTTTTAACGGCTGTACAACAATGGAAAACGGTCGTATCACAGATTTTTTTTGTCGACCTCACAAACAGCCGTTAGCGTCTGTTTCTGTCACTCTACTGCGCATGCCCAACAGGAAACCGTTTGGGACATGGAAACTGTAGTCATAGGTCCGCCATTTTGGCTCGTCTTCTCCGTTAGCTTGAGTGGAGCTGGTGCAGCGACCACAGAGCCGAAATGGAATAGATGCACAGTGACGTGTTTCTGACGTAAATGCAGACGTAGACTGTCATGTGAGTTTTGTTTGCTTCCGCCCAAACATCTATTGCACGTGTAGTGTAAGGTGAGCTCGCTGGTTTTCCAGAAACCCTTTTATTTCCGCGTAGCTAGCTAACGTTAGCTTTCCTGTGATATCCCTTTATTAAATGAGACTTGTCAATAAATTGATTAATGGTCTCATTGTTGTCTGAAACAAATCCAGTGTTGTGTTTCTAGCGCTTAAAGTTTGATAATATGAGATGCGCTCCCTAACCCACGTGAGAAAATATCTGTAACCACTAAAAGAACAAAAATCTAAGTAAGGTGCGTTTGTTTATAGACGACAAAGAGCGACTAAAATGGACTAACGGTAACCTTAACACAACTGGTTTAAAGAAGCTTAGTCTGTGTGGGAGTAGAACATATCGACCAATACTAGATTTGACAGGCCAATACCAGTATTGATATCTAAGATTTAGAAACTGGATGCATTTTAAAGCCGATATTCATTATTTAGCTTAAAAACATAACATTATCAAACATGTTTAACAAGAAAGCAAGACTTTTAACATTTGGAAAACTAATTTGTTATCTGGTGGATGTAATGATTGGACTGCCTATTATATGCAGTTTGACATTTATGTGCTGCAATTTCTTATTACTATATTTATTCTAATACCAATATATCTGTCACATGGGGTGTCATTAATTATGCAAACTGCAGTGCAGAGATATTAACTTCTAAAAGGTTTTGAGCAGGACTGACCTTTCTAACCAGTCAAGAGATTTTCAATTATTACTGCTCCATCAGTGCATTTTGTTGCATTTTAATTTCTTGTAATTTCATAAGAACGTATATGAAGAGCTGGGCAATGGGGCGAAGTGTAGCAGACCACAGTAGAGCAGGGAGAGGGAGTGCTGGGCAGAGCAGAGTGGGCTGACTGGGAGGTTCATTCTGGTGCTACCTAAGTTACATACTGTAGCTTTAGCACATTGGCTACACTGCTGATCATTCAGACATGTAGAGACTGACATTTGAACTATAAATGTGGGACTGTATGAATTTAAAACACTTATAGAATGGTATAACAGAATGAGATACTTGTTTATGCTACAGGCAGTATATAACGCTAAAAAGGAAGTTTCCATTTCCTCTTCTACTCACATATTACAATGAGGACACACAACAATACAGCTGTTTCCAGTATGTATAAACATCAACACAGTCTTGTTCACCTTTATCCTCCAGCAGATAATGCACATCTTAACTATTAGGCTCTGGAATAATCTCTGTGAATGACTGATAATATGACACCATAACTTAAATATCAGTTGTTAACCAGCTAATCTGTTGCAGCATCCTCTGTGTTGCAACCCCCACTACCAGTGTGTACAGCAGGCCATGGCTGCACCTGATTCCATTAAACCCTTCAGCCCAGATGAGACCCAGAGGATTCTGCATCATCTGCAACAGCCTACCGTCTTCATGAACATGACCCGTGGCTGGCCTGCTCTCCGCTGGACTGCAGAGCACCTGTCTGGCTGCCTTAGAGACAAAGTCATTCGATTCAGACTTGGGAGAAAAGAAGAGACAAAAAACAGTATGAACAGAAGATTCATTCAGACAGATGTGGTTTGAAATTGTTCCTGTGTAATTAATCACCTGGGTTGAACCTGTAGAATGAAATGAAGACTTATGTGACCAGACCAACCAGGCTCCCCACTCAGCCTGCCTATCAGGCTTGGCCTGTTGGAAAGATAGATCCATATAGGACTACAGTACAACATATATAATAAGAAAAGTTTTATTAGAGCAGAGAAAAATCACTTTACCACTAAAGATTTTGGTGAGTTTGGGTACAGCTTCCACCCTTGCATTTACCTGTTCTGTAAAATCTGAGGTTTTACTGTTTTCTAGTGTCCCAAAATATTTTTGGAAGCTTAGATTTATTTTTATTATTATCTAAATGAAATGTATCACCTGAAAACCTGATTTAGGAGTCATTTTAATGTGGTAAATGAATAAGCTCTCTCTGTTTTGTGCTCCTGAACACATCAGTGCACAGAGCCTCATATGGCACTACTCTAATTTCACCCAGTTGAACGCATAATAATTGCCTGCAGTTCTGTATAGTTCACCCTCTGACAAGCAATAATTTACAGATTAGACTAGTTAGCAGGATCTGATGATGTATTGGAAGCTGTTTAATTGTCAGATTTAAAAGGTCACATAAGTTAAAAAAACAGTTTGTGTCTTTGAGCATCTGGTGTGTTTTGCCCTCCATGTGGCTCTAAAACAACTGCAGTAATGACTCCTTCTGTGATGAATAACAGAGAGCATGTCCACTAATAAAAACTAGCTAATTAGAATTCTAAATAACAATTTTCAGCTGCACCATCTGACAGGAGGGCATTGCTCATGATGGATTATAAATGCAGACACTCAGCCATAGATATGCTTTATGTACTAAAACAAAAACAAGGGTAAATCACTACAATCGTGATTTATAAAAGTGGGTAAAACTAAATTTCATGCATCTGTGATGATGTGTAGTGCTGTGAGTCTGGTATATGAGTTTCTGTTCCAGTCATCGCTTTCTTTCTTGTATTTTCTCCTGCTCTCATAGCACCTTTGTTTGAAACCCAGTGTTCCTACGTGGAGGCCAAGCTGGTGCACTTTCTCAACTGGACCCAAACTCAGTCCAGGGCAGATGTAGGGCCTTTCTTTGAGTACCCCTACTCAGAATATTGGGCCTATGCTGACTACAAATACATCGCAATGCTGTTTCAAGATCAGCCTTCTATGTTTGAGGTAATCAGCCTCCTGCATTCTTATGTAAATGTTAAGATATCAAGTCAGTTTTATTACACTTCCTGGTGACTGAATGATAACTAGAAAGCTTTTTTTTTTGAGAAGCACGCAACTTTGTCTTATTAGTTTGATGATGGAAGTATTATAACCTTTCAAAGCTGTATTGTTGAATATCACAGCTGCCATTTTTATTCACCCTAACAGTAATTGTACTGTGTTTTCAGAATCAGTAGCTCAACAAACTGCATCTTGGGTTTTTGATGAAGAACATTTAGGCAGTATATGTCAGTCCCTGGCTTTATGAATGAAAGTTGTATTTTTGATAACATAGAGGCTCTAATATTAGAGATACATGTCAAAGAGTATGTTGACGTGAGGATTACAGTCTGCTGTGAAGTTCGATGTGCTCACATTCAGTAACACTGGTGAGGTGGGCCCCTGATATTGGATGAGGCCTGGCTCACAGTTGGCCCAGTTCCAAAGGTGTTGGATGGGGTCAGTGTCAGGGCTCTGTTAGGTTCTTTCACACCAAACCTGGAACTCCTTTATTAACATTACCTTGGGGGGCATTGTGTTGCAACAGAAAAGGGCCTTTGTTGGAAGCATACTGTTGTCTAAAATATTCTTGGACTGAAGGAAGCGTAAATAAAAAAACAGCACCAAAACAAAAAAGTATGTGGGTACTGGCAGTCATCTCTCTTAACCCAGAACTTGGATCCATTATTTTTCAAGCAGTACAGTCATTCTTAGATCATTTAGTTTTTCTATCAGCAAGTCTACATTGTAAGTTATGACTGACCAAATGTGACTCACTGTGTTTAATACTGCAGTCAGTCTGAGAACAAAGACGTTGATGTGCCAAGACTAACAGAGCAACAGATGTGCCATCAACACCGATGTGGTCATGACCATGAAATAGTGGATATATAACTTAAGGTAGCGCTAGCATGAAACTAGATCATTTAGTTTTTCTGTCAGCAAGTCTACATTGTAAGTTATGACCTTAGATCATTTAGTTTTTCTATCAGCAAGTCTACATTGTAAGTTATGACTGACCAAATGTGACTCACTGTGTTTAATACTGCAGTCAGTCTGAGAACAAAGACGTTGATGTGCCAAGACTAACAGAGCAACAGATGTGCCATCAACACCGATGTGGTCATGACCATGAAATAGTGGATATATAACTTAAGGTAGCGCTAGCATGAAACTTCAAATCAATTCACTTTGCTCCACTCCACCACACTCTGCCCAGCTCTTTAGATATTTGTCACTATGAAATCACAATAAATGAGAATGCAACAAAACTGACTGATCAAGCAGAAATAATTGAAAATCTCTGATTGCTGAGAAAGTTCACTCAGACACTCATATCTCTGCAGTGCTGTTCAATGAGTCTGGGTCACAGGAGGCTTCGACAGCTCCTCTCCACATTAAGACAAGTTCTGGAGCAGATTTCTTCAAAAAACATTTGAAAAATGTTACATACTGTAGCTTTAAGCGTCAAGCGAGAGCTTATATTGCATATACCAGTGGCCTATATACCAGTGGCCTCCCAGTATCAGATACGCTTTGTTACCAAACTAAAACAAATGAAATCCTTCATTATATATAAAAATTCACATGTAGTCTAAACAGGCAAAGTCAAAAATGTTATGAATGCCAAATGTTAAAGACATTTTCTTAGTTTAAAAACTATTTAGATACAATTACCATCTAATGTAGTTGTAACAACTTCAGCTAATCAACAACAGTTTAATGAAAGTACAAATATTCCTTTCTAGTCACTCCTTTTTTTCAAAATACTTATTTATATTCTCCTCACGTATTTCTTTTGGTTTTGACACTTTCAATTAAAATGTTAAGCTCATGACAACTCATATTGGCTGCTATTCTTGTCCTCCACTAGGTAAAGACATAAAAGTCACATCCTTTCATGAGCCACTGCTACACGTTCATTTCATTTTTACCTCAGGGATAAATTTTTATTATTACCTGCTGACATTCATGCCTTTGAAACAGGCAGACATGGGCTTATTACAGGATAAATGGTGCTGAAAGAACGCTTCCTGACGGCTAGATTGACCAGTCTGTCATTTACAGCTGCCTGCATGTACAGTATGGTAATGACTTCATCATTCTGCAATGCTACATTTTTGTGCTCTTGGCAGGACATGATTGACAGGCCAGTTTTTATTTAAAGACGACAACTGTACTGCAGCATGGTTTCTCCACACAGAGACCTCCATTGGTCGCCTTCAGTAGGCCCTGTCAAAGTAGCTGATGAGGTTAGGGTACATCTGTGACCTTATAGCACAGTTGTGAGTATTGTGTCCATCAGTTGATAATTGTCATTTGAATATGGTGTGTGTGTGTTGCAGGATGTAAAGTGGTCTGAGTTTGGTTTTGAAGGACGTGATGGAAAGGAGAGCACTTTATGGATCGGCACAGAGGGGGCCAATACACCATGCCACCTGGACTCTTATGGCTGTAACCTGGTACTGCAGGTACAAGGACGGTAAGGATCATAGCATGCATTTGCTGCTTTATATGCAACACAGTAGCCAGGTTATAAGTCAGTAATTTGGTGTCAAACACCACATAAATAAGAAACATTCTTATCTACATTTCTTTTATTGTGTTGAGGGACTAAAACAGAAAAGAAAATATTAAACAGTCTTAAAGAATGGCTCCTTTATTGCACATTTGGCTTATGGTTTACATGAAGTCAATCCTAGAAGGATGGTTTAAATAGTAAGTGCTGTTTCCTGTTTATCATACTACATTTCTTTGACTGTATTTGAAGTTCAACAAAACGTGGTACTCATTTCACAGATTAATTACAAAGGGTACAGATAGTTTTGTTCCTCCAGGTTTTTACATCTTCAAGCTACCTTTGGGATTCTTGTGTTGATAATTCTAAAGGTACAAACAGTCCATCTGTAGTTTTTAAATGTTATTTTAATGAGGTGTAACGATTACATGCATACCCTGGAAGTCGCTCCACCTGTCAAACACTGATCAGTGGTTGTTTTAATTATATATTTATCAGTAGAACAAGGACAGCTGAAACATTCCAGCATGTCTGAATCTAATAACTCTGCCTTTTACAACTGTATTGCCTCAAGTCAGAGCAAAAGATTTAACTGAATGCAGAACCAATCAAAACCAAGGCATAACTAATAGTCTTTGAACTGGTTATATGGTAAAATAGTCAAGGCAGTAAGAAATAGTTTAATGCTCTGCACTGCAGACCTAAAGCATATACTGCTTCAGAAATGTGGGACAGTGTAAGAGAGAGTCACTGTCTGCACACACAGCAAACAGAAAAGAATATAGGAAGAGATGTTCTCCCTGAGAGGTGTAACATAAAGAGTGACTCGTTCCTGTTGTACCTGTGATAATGGGTCTGTGCATTTAATAGAGAAGAGTTGTAAATGAGTAGAAAAAGGTTCATAATATCATACAACCGCAGCTATACTTCCTCAGTTTTCTGCTTGTTAGCCACCTTGGTCGTCTGCAACCCGAAAGGTGCCGAGTGCTGTAACTGCTGACATAGAATGTCATCTATCCTCTGCTCTCTGAAAGAGAGAGAATTTGTCGCAGAGCTCACCAGAGCGGAATGGAGACGGGGTGAGGCACACTGTGGAGCACTGTGAGTTAAGAAGCGAAAGGGAAAGGTCTCTGTATCTTATCTCCTGCTGTTGGCTTTATCTCAGTCCTTGTATTTGGGTCTCAAACTGTTTTATTTGGCATTAAGCTCAAATGGAGGCAGTTCTTTGACACTGCTGACCCATGAAAATACAACAGCACCGATTGATACCATGGCATTTGTGACGGCGGTGGATCAGATGAACAGATATTGGCAACAAGTGTTTTTAAACCATTCTCAAATTATTCAGGATGTAATTTGAGTTTCACGTTAGTGAAAACTGGATAGTTTTATATTGACTGATTTGCAGTTATTCTGATCATGACCCAGAATAACAAAGGGGTCAGAATCTTGATTCGTCCTATTAAAAATGACTGTTTGAGGTTTTGTTTTTTTAAATGTCATACCAAAAAGAAAATCCCAATTTTATTTTTGCTGTATTGATTGTCAACTCTAGGAGCCAGTGAGCAGAGAATATTATAACTCAGCATAAGATGTCTTTGATTAATTGAAGTAACCTATAATAAGAACATTTTCCTTCCTCTATTGGTGATTCTTATATTTGGTGCTCTTTTGTATTTATCCAAGTCAATATCAGCTCCATCACAGTTGTTTTAAAAATGTGTTCTGTCAGAGTGCAATAAAAGTTGTGTTTACAGTTTTGACATAAAACAAACCAATTAGCCCTAATTAGCATTAACTGACACTGAATTAATTCCTAATAACAGGCTTTGGCTGCTCTGCTAGTCTGAAATTGTGCCTGTAGAAACTGTGATGTTTCTTTGGAGCAGGAAGCGCTGGTACCTGTTTCCTCCAGAGGACACTGCTAACCTCTACCCAACCAGGATCCCGTACGAGGAGTCCAGTGTCTTCAGCCAAGTGAATGTGCTCCATCCAGACCTGAGGAGCTTCCCTTCCTTTCAGAGAGCCAGCGCCCACATCGTCACTCTGCAGCCAGGGCAGGTCAGGATTCTGGACACAACACAAAAATGCATGACGGAGACCAATTGATTAGCCAACTGACAGGAAAATACAATTAATTAAGTACCTTAGAAAATAGTTGGCAATATATTTGATAATGAAAATAATCAATTAGTTGCAGGCAGCCCCGAGGAAGGTTTTTATAAAAATGTAATAATTTGTAAAAGTTCAAAACAGCTTAAGAAACAAAATCTCAGTTTGTTCTCAGACAATTTTCACCTGTATTAAACTGTGAGCCCTGAGTCATGTATCATATCAAAGATCAAGCTGACGCCACATTAACATATTTGCATTTTTTAACAAACCTTGAATTAAGACAAATCAAACACATCTTTGTTTTGTGTTTTTCCAACATTAGAAACAACCAAGAATGAGTTACTGCAAACTGTAGTTCTACATTTGTGATGATCAGCTTGTGGCACAGAAGCAATAACCATAAGATATAGCTTTACTGGTCCTTAGACATGTAAAAGTAGACTCAGCAGTGACATTTATTTGTTGTAGTGTCTTCATTAAAAGTGTAAAGTGAGGCTGTGACTTGTGTTTCAATTCAAATCTGGCCTTCTCAGTTCCACCCTTATCACCTTCAACAGACTGGAGCTCTTATAAGAAAAGATGTGGAGGCTTAAGCTGCATTAAGGTCGACTGCATCATCACTCTTGATGTCTTGTCAAAGTCAGGAGATCAGCTGACTAATCAGTTTTAGAAGCAAGTGAATTCAGAATCAGTAAAGGTGTGATCGCGGAGTCATGCAGTGAGAAGGTGGCTTTCATGGTGCCCTCATTGTCCTCTACTACTTCTGAAGTACACAGGGAAAGTCTTCTGGAAGTATTTGTGCTACTTTGCTTAGTTTTAGATTCCAGCTGTATAGTTTTGTTCCTCAAGAGTCAAAACAGTGACAGTGCAATTAGCCATCTGTCTGTTTTTACTATCTGCTTGTGCTGGAGCTTCTGTAGCGTACTAATTACCCTCCTATCAGTCACCCCAAAGCCCGCTGGCTGGTGGCAGAGTGATGTGCAGGTCAGGGGCACTGTTGATACTGTGAGGCTTGTTTATTTTGTTTAGTGGAAACATATAAATCACTCTCTTTTTCTGGGTAAATCTGGTTCCAGAGTGTTGCTACCTTTTCTTTTATTTCTGCAGTGTTATCACTGTGGTTTTGATGTAAACACAGTAAGTCCTGGCCAGTTTTCCCACATGCCCTTGGTCACACAATAACAAGTAGTAGTAGGTAGTATATGGGAGGCAGAACATGAACCCTGTCTTGGTTACAGCCTGGCCTCCCTGAGTTTCCAGGGGTCACTCACAATCTCTAAAGCTCTGACTTTGACATCTTCCAGTTAATGACATTGGGCCTTTTATGCTTTTCTCCATACATTTGGAAATACATGGTCTTTTGATGCAGAATGGATAGTTTTGGTTTTCTAAAGCAATCATCTATAAGATGGCTCTACCTCTGCAAATCATATCAGAGGACAGATCATTCCTCTTGCTTTGTCAGGCAACAGACCACAAATGAATCAGGACTGCTGAGGATGCAGGGAATCAATAAGGGTCACCCATTTAATAGAGTCACTTTATGAATTGGTGAACCACTAACAATCTGTGGGTGAAAAGCTGTATGCTGCCATCTAGTGAAGCAAAGGGAGTGGGTGATGTCAGTGAACGTTTTATCTTCTCTGCTCAGGTGCTTTATGTCCCTAGACACTGGTGGCACTATGTGGAATCCGTGGATCCCATCACTGTCAGCATCAACTCCTGGATTGAGTTGGTAAGCAACCCTGCCCATCCTGAACTCATAACCTCAGGTAATGATAATATGCTCTATGATTTTCAGACAAACATGAGATACGTTAGCTGTCCTCCTCTTTACCCTGGAGAGGCCCTGCTCTGGTCGATTGGGGTTGATTGTTCCCAGATGAGGGCCCCTCTCGGCTTTGAGTAATGAACTGGCCTGGCAGTAAAAGATTCCCTGTCATTGTGATGAGTGTTTGTGCACAACAAGGAGTGTGTACCGCATGAGAAAAGCTCCCTGCTGCCAGACAAATGTTTATTCAAAGAGCAGCTCTCTGTGCAAGGTCACCGACGCAACAGACTGTGCCTGCAGCGTTACACAAGACTGTCTTTGTCAAACTGCACTTACCTTAATATGCAGTACTCATTCTTGCTACGTTTGGCTTTCTGTACCTGCACAGGGAGAAGATGACTTTGCAAGAGTTAGTGAAGCTGTGACCAAGGCTGTCGTCTGTGCTATTAAAAGTGCTCAGAGTGATGACAGCACTGACAACTGGCTCAACCCCACTGAGGTAGCAAATTAATTCTCACCGCTGTTAATAACTCCCTCAAATTAACAGCTCTCTTATTTCTTACTGCTGCTTCTTGTTTGTGTATAGCAGGTACACTGTGGGTGGGTACCATCCTCTGAGCTACCACAAGAACACTTCTTCGTTAAAGATGAACAGGGGGATGTGGTTTGTGGGATGATGTATTGTTCACCAGCTTGCAGTAGAACTGTGTTCTGTTTTGTTTTGCAAAATTACATAGATAAATCAGAGCAAGAATTAACTTAAGAAACTAGCAATCAGTTTATTTGTTCAAGTTTTTGTTTTACTTGTCCCTACCTATATTTGGCCTTTCCTGTCCTCTGTCATTGTGCAACATCAGTGGTGTGAAATGTAACTGACATCTGTGCTTGACCCTGACAGAATACAGACCTCTATGAGCCTGTCTGAGACAGATTACTAACCACTGTACATCCCACACCTTCCACTGTCAGACAGCTTCTGTGTATATTTATCCTACCTACAGGAGGTCAGTTACTGTGTAGTCACCATGAACTGCTGCACAGAACCACGTATGTTAGGGAGAAGCTAATGCACCTGGATGCTGCAAATCAAGAAGAGGGACTGCACTTCAGTCTAGACAGCGGTCACATAATTGTGTTATACTGGAGTTATTAGACGTAAAACTAAGAAAATTGTATAGAATTGTAGAATTTATAGGGTTTCACACATTATTACAGACACGGTAGAAAAAGCAACCACCAGTTGTAATGAGGCTTCAGGATTCAGCCTCAGAATGAAACGGTGCCTTATACTTGAAACATTATCATCATGTTAAGTTAGCAGCCCTTTTACATGTCCTCCCCCAGAAATGTATTGAAATGTGGCTATAGGCAGATACTTAGTTGGAAACTGCAGCTTAAGGAATGTCTGTGTTGTTTCTGCAGGAAGGAGTAGCATCCCATAAAGAGAACATGCAGTATGTGAACCTGGCACTTAGGGCTTGTGCCCAAAGACAGAAGGACCTCTGCCACAGCAAACTGAACCAGGAGCTGAGAGCGAGTGGTCCAGTCAAGCGGGACTCCAGAGGACAAGTCAAGAAAAACGATGACTCGATGAAGGATTCTGCACCCTTCAATATTCCCTTTGGGCCACATCTCATCCCTGTGTGCTGTCAGCAAGAGGACTTACCAGAAAAGAGGGGGGTGACCCCTAAAGATCTGGAAGTTAAATCTTCCAGGAGCAGTGCAGGCAAATCTGCTGAGCATTGTTCTGTCAGCTCAGGTGCAGCTTTGAGAACTGAGCCTACATCTGCTGTCAGACTCCACCAGGGAAAACATGAGTGTAGCCCTGGTTTAACTCAAAGTAGAACATCTGACTGTACTGATGAGATGTCAGAGAACTCTTTAGAGGATTATGAGGAGTCAAGACATGTAATAATAAGCACTAATGACCTGTTAGACTGCCTGGTGCATCCTGATATCATCAGCCATGTCACTGAGCTTTTACTGGAAAGGCACACAGAAGGTCACAGGACCTCTGCACCACTGTAGCTTTAATATTCACCAACTGTAAACATGTAATAAGAGTATGAGGAAGATGAGCTCTTCCCTGGCCTTGTAATGCCCTAGTTTCAGGAGTGATTTCTAGGTCTTGATCATAAAAGTATCTGGATGAAGCTGCCCAAGCTTTTTTCCTCTTGATGTCTCACTGGAGTTTGCAGTGACAGCGATCTATCCAAGTTAATGGTAATGCTTTGGTGTCAGTAAGAGAGGAAAGATAAAGATTAATGCAGAGTTTCACCCTACTTTTCTTTCTCCTTTCATTTGTTAAGGTCCTCCTGAGATTGACCCCAGATGTGAGAAGTCACAGCCAAAACTAATCATAATGCAATGAGCAATCCCATCGAGTGGCTCCAACATGTCCTTGTGTTGTCCTGCACATGCTAATCCAGTTTGGTTCTTCCAGAATAAGAAAAATGACCACTGAAATCAATCTAGGATGCTAATAAGCCCAACAGTGTTTGGTAACATTCCTGGGATGTGTGCATTTCTTTTCTGCATAATGCTCGTCTGTCATTTATCAATAGGAATTGTCATTGAACAGGCACAGAGGGCTGATCGTAATGATTTGATGACTGATGAGCGCTGTGTACAGAGCGGTGAATAAAAAGAGTGTTCGATTAGTCTGCTGCCACCGTCACATCTCAAAGGACAATGGAAGGATGAGTAGAATAAAAGTAATCATTCTGAAAATGAACATAGTCACTGATTCTACATAACACAATGTATTGTGACACAAATTTGTTATAGTCATGGAAAATGAAAAATATGATAATGCACATTTTAATCATTTAAATTTCCAGCAGCACAAAAACATTTTAGCATCACAACTGTCCCTTTACAGATTGTAATAGGAACCAACATAATCTACACTTTTCCCTGAATACAAAGTTTTCATCAAGTATTGTTTGACATTAAAGGACCGTACAGTAGGTTTGGCTTGTTCTAGGACATGAACAACAATAAAATACTTCAATAGAGCTTTTTCCACAGGAAACATCTTGTCACAGTAAGAAAAGCACAGGTTTACTAATAACGTTAACAGTCATGACACGGGTCAATCCCAGTTCCTGTACTTTATCTTTCCTCGATCCTTGCTCACCATCTTGAAGGAAATGCTGAGTAAGGATACAAGAGAACATCCACTGCAACATGCCAAAGTCATTTATAGACTGACACGCCTCTTGATCAGGAATAACTTAATGACTGGATGCTTCAGATGAAGGACGTCTCTGTGAACACATTTCCTTGATTCCACTGTCACATTTTTTCCTTGTATCTTACATGGGTGGGATTAAGAAACAATGAAAAGATCCAAGTGAGGGAAATGTGGATGCAATTAAGGGAACTGGGATTTACCTGGTGAGCCAGGAAGGAACAATACAAGGACCTTGAAACTGGAGCAGTGAAACATGACTGAGCTTTCATGAATTATTATTTACACATGTGCTATTCCTACTGTGATGTCTCAAAATATCATCTGTGAAAAAGTATAAAGTACTATACTTTTTTATTTCCTACCTGCCTGATTTTGCAGGGACTGTGAAAGTTGATCCCTCACAGCGAACTGTATGTTGTTCAGCTCCAAGTAGGAACTGGTCCATGTGATCAGCAGCGCTATCATGTCAAACGTTTCGAAGGAACTAGCTTTGTTTTCAGGAAACTGGATCAGAAGTCAGACAATAACAGCATTCTGAGAAACAAATAAGAATTTGGCTCATTCTTGTATGGAAAGGTTGCTACCAGCAGCAAGTGGACTTTTCATAACAATCTCCACTTGCAGCTGTCACTCCCAAAAATTAGGCTACAATTTTTCACTGTGATGCATTTAACATTAACATACAAGTGCATTTTAGAGAAACTCGTAAGAGAAACATGCTGTGGAAACATGAAAAACCACCAGCAACTGCTGTCCTAGTATCGTTGAAGGCACACAACAGAAACATTTTTCCAACTTGTTCTGTCAAAGACAGTTCTGATTATTATTTGGCATCATAAAAAAATATATTGACTGTTAATATGCAACAGATATGCACAGCATATTAATAGCACTGTTGATCGTGGAGGGAAAAAAAAAATCACATTTTGCATCTTTGACGCATTATTTTAAGCGTTCAATCTCAATCAGAAAATTAATTCCTGTGCTTTTTGTATGTGACTGGAGTGTCAAAGGCTTCAGATATTATGTGATGGCACAAACCAATGGACTTCTAACCCTCAAGAAAAGTCCAGACATCACATCTTAGTGCTTCATTTTTACTATAACAAACAAAAGAATATATAGTCGAATCGCTGACTGTCCAATACTTCACCTTGTGTAGCCAGATCGAATCAGCTACAGCAAAGACGACGACATGTGTACGGTTACATTCTGGTGTTCTTCCTTTTTTCATTCATGTATATGTCATTCGTTTTTTTCTTCATCTTATCATCATCTTCCTCCCTGACTGATTCCTCCAGATAGAGCTTGTCCAGCTGATCAGGGTCAACATAAGTGTAGAAGTAGGCCATGATAGAGAAGATGATGAAGACGCCCAACAGCAGGCCGGCAAACAGCAAGAACTCTTTCCACTATGACAACAAATAGGAACAATTATAAACTGTGTATAAACTCTACCGGGTTGAGAAAGATTCAGTTTACTCTTGGATGTTTGCTGCAAGTTTAAATGCTTGTAGCATTTTATGATAAATGGGTTCAGTTGCAGATGTTTTTTTTAAAGAGTAATAAAAATGAGGTTATGTAGAATTGATATGATTATAAATAGAGATTTAAAAAGTTTTCTTAGAAGGCTGATTTACCCAAATTACAAAAAAACAACATACTTCTCACTTACCTGTAGTGGTAAATAGATGGGCAGATATTTGTCTTTGAGATTTGAAAAATATGAATTCAAATACAGGTGAAAAAGATAGTGGAACTCTGATAGATGAAAACCACTATTTGCACTGCTGCATACTAATACAAAGAAGCAAGAAACTGATCTTTTTGTAATTTGGGGGAACTGACACTTTTAAAAGTTTACTCTTACACAAACTATGTATTTACAGTGTGATGTGGAGGTATGTATTGTATCCCCTCCTTCCTTATATGTTGTAAGGGGTTTTAATGTCTCCTTGAACGTTGTGTGAAGTCGTACCTGCTCCAGTCCCGCCCCCTCTGCCACAATCAGCACTATCACATTCCCAAATGCGACAGTGAGCAGCCAGCCGGCCTGCAGCACTGACTTCATATTGGCTGGGGCCTGAGGGGAACAAAGATCCTTTGTTAGTACAGACTGGTGACAACAAGCAACCTGGGGTCACACAAATCTTTAAGGCTTCCATGAGTATTTCTCTTTTTTAAAGACTGTTGGGGGTGGAATTCCCAAGTTTCATAGTGAGAGAAATAAACTTCAAAATGCCCATAGAAACCTGTCAGACTACTCCAGCACCACAATGTTCTTCACTGCCCATTTGGATGCTCACCATGATCCAAACACATGCATTCAGCCATAATTTGGGGAGAATGTTAATGTGTATAGTTTACATTATGCAGATTAACAGTGGAAAGGTAAACTTGATCTGATAAACTACTATGGGCATTTTGAATTTACTGTGTGTTTCCAACAGCCTTGCCTAGCACAGATTCAGGACAGTAAACCTATGGTCACAAACTGAATCTTACAATCTGTCTACGACCACCTCCTCCCATCTGCTCCTTTGACGTCTAAAAACTACAAATCTTCGCCCCATTTTGAGGTAGTGAGTGTGATGACAAACCTGTGAGTAGGAGAACTCCAAGCCTGTAATGGAGAACATGACCTCTCCAGCAGTTATGAGCACGTACTGGGGGACCTGCCAGGCAATGTGCACGTTGTTGGCTTTCACATCCTCCATCTTGTGAGCCACAGTTTGACCCGCTTTCTGACAAAGCCGAGGGTGATGACGTCATGAGTATAGATAACTTTTCAAATCTTTGTGTAAGTGTTATTTGTGCGGCTGGCATCCTGACCTCAGTTAGTATGACAGTGTAGGAAGCTCCAAAGTCCAGCAGGCCCAGGTCAAGTGTAGAGCACTTATCCAGCTGTGAGCAGCAGGCAACATCTGGGTATCTACAGAACCCAGAAGCAGGAAGTAAACCACATACTGTAGCATGGTTAAAAACAATGTAATATCTTTCTTTATTTAAGCCTAAATGATGAACTACATACGAGTCGAGTTAAAAAGTCACATCACACATGAAATCAGTTATTTCATCGAAGAGCTGAAAGGTGGAGTTATTCTGTGCTTCTGGAAGTAAAAGCTTCAATTTCTGCATGAGCATTAGTCAAATGACAATGATCTTTCAATACAGAGCCAAAGTGAACCCAGAACTTCCAGATTCTGTTTCAGAAGTGATTTTACTTAACAGCATGTCATGAAACTCATCATGGAATGTCAATTAAAAATAAAAACAACGTAATATCTTTCTTTATTTAAGCCTAAAATATGTTTTAAGATGATATGATAAACTTGTTAGCCAATGGTTTTCTATTTCTACATTTATTTAGAGCTGTGTTTGTGTCCACCTGATGAATACATTTTGGTCTCCACCAATTCCTACAGAAAATATCTAACTTTGTTGTTTGATGATGTACAATCAGTGAGTTTTAGGAGCTTTTGTGCTACAGCTGCCAAAACTCAGAGCTACAAGACCAATGGGATCGAACCAAACGTACAGATAAAACAGCTCTATAATTTCTATGATAAGGAACTAAATTTTCCATGAACCTTTGACATATGTCACGGCTTCTTGAATAGCAGCAGCAGCAACGTAATAACACCGAACGTTTGTACACTTTTATTGTACAGATGTACTGGTAAAAGAAATGCTATAATTGGAGTCCACTTGGAAAGTCTCTCTTCCAACAGTAAGGTTTACTGCCTCCACGTCTGTGTTAACAAATCTGTTAAATGTGAATCAGAAATCATGATCAAACTTATCTGATTAATCAAGTTGATTAATTTGACCTACATTTTTTTAAACTGAAGAGAAATTCTTACTTTGAGGCCGAGTGTACAATGTTTTACACTGTAGGGATAAAAATGAAACGTCTTTTACCTCAGAAGTGGATCTCCATTTTCATTTTTCTTTATGAAGTCTTCCACCTGTCAAGCAGAGCCTGTCAGTATCATGAACTTCTATATTTCACTTATTTGTGCTGTTCTTTCAGTGCTGTAATAGAACATTTTAACTTTACAGTTGTACGTTTGCTCAGCACTTGAAGTAAATGCCAAGACGACCATCAAGTCAAGCTGATGAACAAGATTAATTGGTTTCTTGAGTTTTAAATAAAACCCAAAAATCTTTTCAACATTTTAACTTCTTATTTTGTCAAGAATATTTAACACTTTTGAAAACACTCACAAGTTTGCACTGGATCCCACTAGTGCTGGAGTATAAGAAGAGACTGTAAGCCTTTTGTTGTTCAAACATCTGGTTACACTGGGAGGTGTTTCCTTTGAACAGAACTTCAATCTTCAGCTCCATGCTGGAGTTCTCCAGGGGAAGTGTCTTGTATTCAGGAGGGTCCTGACACAGAGGGACCACAGGGTTAATATTCAGGTTCTTTACAAACTCTTCACTGTTTGAAAAACCTCATCAGGCAGTGGAAGACAGACATTCCTTTGTCTGTTGAGTTTCTACCTTAGTTTTTTAAGATTCATTTATTAGTACTGCTTAGAAAACACATCTATCAGCCTCATAGTATACGATATAAATCCTCCAGTGAAGTTGCTGGAATAGAGAAAGAAGCTGAAAAAGTGCAAGTTCAAGTTAATTTAGCTTAGTGGGTTCATTACACTGCAAAATAAAACTGTTCAAACAGACAAAATGAGCTTTAAAAGTCACCAATGCTTTGGAAAACAACCAAAACAAATAAAGTGTGCCTTTATTACAGTATGAGCCAACAGTATACAACCATACCCTCAGGCTTTTGTGTGTAATGGTAAACTGAATGCTTACAGTTTTACATGATCTTTTTGATCTTATTCAGTCTGTTTATTCTCTCTATTATACTGTATATAACATTATGTATTGTGCAGCTGTATATGCTGCTGCTGTCTCAACAAGGACACACTCCTGCAAAATAAACTATTTATCTCAGTGAGGAACTTCCTGGTTAAACTGAGATATTAGTGTGTAAAGAGGATGATGAACCGTGCAGGTGGCAACGCTCTCACATAGCAAACACATTTTCATGTGCATTCAGACCTCCAAACTTAGGGTCTACAGTTGTTTCAAATGCAAAAACAGGCAAAACAAAACAAAACAAAACAATATATACATATGCATTTCAGAATAATAGGGTCACTGTGGTCTTTGTACTGTCCTGCAGCCACACTGAATAGTATAAAAGCATTTTCATTCCTCTGTCTGGTTACCTGAAGGTAGTGGATTGGCTCAGGAAACAGGTCGGGAGTCTTCATGCTGACGTCACCTTCTGCCAGGTTGAAAACCTGCAGGAGACATTTCCCTGCAGGTGGGGGATCCACCACTGTTTTCTAGCAGATGGAGAAGGAAACCAGAGCAGCATTCTGATAAATATCAGAGAATACAGTGCATTCAAGACAATATCATGTGACTCTTTAGATACAGTAGGATTTTTAAAGCGTAGCTTTAACACTAGTTTCCATGTTCATTTTTATTTACAGTTTAATGGCCAGAGTTGGAAAACAACATTTTGTTTTCAGAAACAATAGGCAAAGCTGCACATTTACTGCTCATAAATAAATATATTTAGAGATAGAAATATGCACAGATTTGGCCAGGATGATTATACAACGTTTTCATAGTGACTCATCAGGGTTAACACTCTACAGGCAGCTCTCCGAGGCTGTATGTAGCCACAACGGTGCCATGACATATATGCTAACATCAGCATGCTAACAGTGTGATATTAGCATGTTGTTAACATGCTATCATTTACTAAATATTAGTGAACACAGAGTAAAGCTGTGACCAATGAGAATGACATTAGAAAAATTATTCTGGTGAATATATTTGTTACTTCTGGCTCAATGTACACCAGGTTCCTCAGCCTGAGTCCAGTCCACATATAGCATGACTGTCTGATGCTACTTCCACAGCTGGTGCACACATATAACTTGCTGGTTGTCAGACAACACTGGAGGGTGTAGAAAGAAATTCTTCATAAAATGATATAGTGCTATGTTATGTATTTGCAAAACTGTTCAAATACTTGTTTAATCTGTGTGACCTTTGTAAAGATTTGACCTGTGGACATGAAATGCTGGAAGGAGGTGCAGAGAGACTCAGAACAGCTGGAAGTCGTGCAGATACATACTGAGATGACTAAACTGTCTGCACGAGAATAGTGTGTGGATGTAAGGTCTGATTGTCTCGGCTTCAGATTATCAACATTATATGAAATTCTAGGATTGACATTATAATCTGCATTAGCAAATATATCTACAAGTTTACTTTAGTATCATATGCTTTATGATCTACTTTTGCTTTAACCAGTTCACTTGTCTTTAAGAATATAGGAGACATGTGTAAGGCTGTAAGAGTAGACAGGAAACCACACAGAACAGGAAGTAGACCGCGGTTGCATAGCAACGCTCAAGGTGCTTCCTCTAAAACTGTCTATTGAAAGGTCAGGATGTGTGGTACTGAGAATGTCACAGATCAAAATCTGCCTGGCGACAAGATTACCAAATGAGGGGTCAGAACGAGGTCAAGAAACCAACCAAGGAACGAGGATGAAGGACAACGCGGATGACGTCAGATCATTTGCATGACTGTATTATAAATTCTCTATGCAGAGGAAACTCGTGGTTCCGGCTTCCTGCAGCAGCTATGCACTATACTTCTGTGTGGTAGGGCTTCAGAAAGAGACGGAATCCAGAGCTCTGTATTGCTTTTCTTGAATATTCTTTCTTAAATATTGATTGTAATAAATATCTCAAATGTCAACAAGGGCAACAACCAGACTGAGCCTGGATGTAAAAGCATATAGGACCAACTCAATCCAAGGACCGCAGCTTTTACTGGGCCAGAAGCTTTCACCAGAAAAAAATATTTCATCCAAGTACTGGGCAAATGTTGACCTGATGATGGCGCCAAGGTTTTACACTTCTTTCTCTGGGGACTATGAATGCCAAACAAATATCACAACAGGACGACTTAAACAATCACAAACGTCATTAGGATCATCCTAAATGGGCATAAATGTCTAAAAATGCCCAAACAATCAGTCTAATAGCTGTTGAAATGTTTTGGTCTGGATCAAAGGTGGGGACCGACATCCCAACCCAGATCACAGTACAAAACATAACGGGAAGCTTCCCATGTGGTTTCACTTTACCCCATAAAAACAGTTCTAATTTCAGCTACTGGGTGCTATGAGACCCTGGACAAAAATAAATTGAGGGGCTTGTGACAATTTACACAACAACCTAACTGTAAAGCCGGCTCAGTGTTTTCAGGACATTTGGTCAGTGTTGTTTTCTTCCAGGACCGAAATGCTGCATTTAAAAAAATGTAAAGATTTCCATGTGACTCCATGTAAAGAGTCCATGTGACTCCAAATTACCTGGGGTGAGCATGGGTGTGTGTGGTTGTCTGTCTCTTTGTGTCAGATAGACTGACGGCCTGTCCAGGGTGTACCCTGCCTCTGGCCCAATGTCAGCTGGCATAATCTCCAGCCCCTCACAAACAGATGGATGGATGCATCTGTGTACATGCATTTTCAGTTCTCTGGCTGAAAGTGCATGGCCACAAGGGTTTTGGCAAGTGTATCAAGAGGAAAGAGCCGTGATTGCTGCTCATACGCACCACAACGTTCACCTCCACCAGTGTGGCTGCTCCAAAGGCCAGTGCTGCAAAAACCATCCCTGTGGCCATTTTCCTTAGGGGCCTGAAGACACACAGGGTGTCACTGACAGACAACAAGTCATTGCACATATACATTTCCATATCGATGCCCCTGCTGATCTGACTGTTGAGAAACAGCCTCATCACTTGTTTCCACACAATACTGTCTGTTCATGTCCTTTATCACCTCAGTTATTTTCTTTAAAAAATACATCAGATAACAAAGCTTTGTGCTATTTGGGCATTAAACCACCTAAACCACATTTTTACACCTGAAAGTACTTTTTGTTCCCCTTTCCTAAGAAATAAATACTGAAATTTGATCATTTATTCTACAATAGACAATGAGTCCCACTCCTCATATTTACATCTGTAAATCGTGCATGTGTCCTCATGTGTTTGCTCTTTATACTGGGGTATAATGTAAGGTCACATGACTCATCTTCCCAGATTAAGAGGCTTTTTAAATGCTTGTGTCTGCAATAAAGATGTCCAAAACAACAGGCTACTACTCACTTCATGTTGATTCTGCAGAGGCCAATGAGTGGGTATACAATGAAGTCAAAGATGGGCACAAAGACAAGAATGAGCAGAGGATTCAGCATCTAGACAACAGGAAGAGAAACTCACCTTTATGTGAATATAAAAGTTGATTACAACTCATAAAACCATAAAATCTGGAGTTACACAAAAACAAAGACATTAAAACAAATTCTAATTCAGTATCACCAGTAATAAAACAACAAGGTGGCTGAGATAAGCAGCTATACTGACGATACACTGGTGTGTTTTCATTGGAAATGAACATCAGTTGTATCCTGAACATTAAAACTACGTTTCTGGTTGGATGGCAAGTTTCTCATCTCATCTAAATCAATTTTCCCAGTATTTGGACAGCAGTATATTATTGTGCTGTACTCTAAAATACTGTAGATAGAGCTGAACAATACATGACCCTTGTTTACATATAGCAGTCCTCTAATTTAGGTCGACATGGACCCTACCCTTCCAGTCAAGGCAAACATTTAGTCTTTATGGTCCAAATGTGTCGTCATTACTTAATGTTTATCCAGTCACATGCTGTTTGGACTGTATAAAAGGCCTGAATTGGATTTAACGACCACATAAAAGTCAACCTTTACCATCATAACCATCTTTTACACCCACACACAAGAAGGGAATCTTGTAAATGAGTGCAGAAATCACAATGTGACATCCAATCTTGTGTCTGAAGCACGCTGATCAACAGACACAGCTCGGTTAGGTTTTGATTCACATGACATCCATTCTTGAATTTTAACCTACATTTCATTAACTGGTTCAGTTTTTTTTTACCCTGTAGCCCAGGACATCAGATTTTAAATGAATGAACCCCTTGAAACCCAGTTCTCCCTCTTGTCGGACAGCTATGCTATAATTCCAGTTAAAGCTTCATGATGACGTTCAAAGTTCATTCTTTACCTTGGAAACAGAGGTGATATTATATAAAAACCACCCTATCACTGGGTTTTCAGATTTCACGGAACTGAAGATTTACAGTTATACATCTTAATTATTTTATAATGTATGAATCAATCTTTTTTTCTAAGCACTCTGAGGAATAAATGTCTGCACACCTCACACTTGTACTACACTTTGCCCAGTTAGAGAACAAAAACAGACTGTAAACATCTGTTTTTAAAGGTTCTATGTTTTAGTGACACTGAGGTTAGTTTCACCGGTTTGGAACTGGTTAAATCCACCTCATTCCTAAAATTCCTGTACTGGGACAGTGTGTCTGAAATGATGGCTTATGACGAACACACAGAATAGATCCCACAAAGGGCTGAAGGACGTGCACGTACCTGCATTTGGTCAGGCTTAATAGTGAATGTATTCCCCTGTAACAAAACAAGATGATTTCAGCTGGACAGGACTAACTTCATACACATAAACCTGAGGCGTGCATGATTTATCAAGAGCACGAACAATGACATTTACTGAAATAAAATGACAAACAGTAACATCCCATAGAGAGAACAGTGTGTGTAACCAGATGGATTTCACAAGCCACCCTCTGATGTCAAAGTGCACAATAAAATGTGTTATCAGTGTTTTGAAGTTTTGACACTGTTGTTACTTTATGTAAGAAAACTTACAAAAGCCAAGTTCATCCTCGTGGCCTGAAGTGTCCAGCGTGAACCCTGCAACAAGGAAAAACACTGACTGTTGTTAAACCATTTTAAGGCAAAAGCTTCACTGTAACAAGCTTAGCTGCGCAAATCTTCAACCACAGCAGACCTCTGTTTGTTTTCCTGGAGGGGATAACAAAGCAGAAATGGTACAGGGCTAATCAGCCTTCCAAGGAAACGAGAAAAGAGTTCAGGAGGAGTCAAATTCAGGAGCGTTTGGCACGGTTTCGAGGCTTTCCATAATCACATGGTTGTGGTCAGAGGAGACAACATGTAGTTATAGGCTTTGTGACTGACTGGCTGACTGTGTGTGGACAGTCACCAATAACTGAATGTGATACTACGATTTAAAAGATTTAAGAATCAACAATGCTGCCTTCATCCGCTCATTCTAAGCCGTCGCTGAAACTCTGCTTTAAGGCCTCCATTTTTTCAAAGACTAAATCACCATTTAGCTAAATATGCCTATTTACCTTCAGCTGAACAGACATTTTAATGTCAGCCAGCAGCTGGTTAGGTTAGCTTAGCATAAAGCTGAAAGACTGGAATGTCATACCCGTGGAATGACACTAATGGTGATGCCATCAGTGTGGTAGGTATGTGATCACCATAGTATTAGGAAAAAAATGACTTGATGATGGATGAAGTTAATCATCCTGAGGAGCATCTGAACCAAATATCAATCCATATAAGAGTTGTTGAGACGTACTATATCAGGAACATCTGAACCAAATATCAATCCATGTAAGAGTTGTTGAGACGTACTATATCAGCCCAAGCCAAAAACACTGACCAACATTTGCCACCAATAGACCATCTTTTGACGTTTACTTTAGCACGTGGTGCATGAATTATGGAGCTGGGACATAAAGAGAGGAGCTCTTGTTGTGAAAGATCTTACAGTAAGTCTTTTGTCTTCACATACCTGCTGATCGAACAGAGCCCAGAACATCGGCAGTGGGATGTAAAGCACTAGGACTCGCAGAACCATCTTAATTTCCTGGATCAGACGCTTCTGTTGGTACACAAACACATAGACTGGATAGATTAGATAGATTATTGCTGCAGTCGAGGGACAAATGCTCTTCTGACTCTTCTGAATGTGATCTTCAGAAAAGAGTGGTGGACAAATTCAAATCATTGTGTCTTTTCTACCGAGTATTTCTCGTCAGCCCAGTCCAACCAGTGCTTCCTCTGAGGCTCCTGCTTCGAGTTCTTCCAGCGGTTTTTAATGGCAAACTACAAAACAAAAGTTGAAGCAGGAACAAAACAAAAATGTGAAGCAATGCGTAAAATATTTCTGCTTATTATACTACAAAATGATTCATGAGAGTCAATAGCACAAAATCAATATGTCTGCATCTTAATAAACCATCTGACAGGGCCGGGGACAACTGGGACAGGACTCACTCCAATGCAGTTGCAGACTTGCAACAGGATGTTTCCCTGGGGAGGATTCCTCTTGTACAGCCCACTGCCACCAATGAACACCACTGCACAAAATGGATGAAGAGTTAGCCCTGACTGAAAACGGTTTACGTTGGAAATAACTCGGCTGTTGTGCGAAGAATTACTCTACTTGCCTGGTATAAAAAGTATCGCTATGCTTTTTTCAGCTTGCAGTAATATATCCATAAATTAGGATGAGGTACAGTACAAACAAGTGCAGACTCTAAGAGTCATTCACCTTTTAAAGACACTGGCTTCCAGTGGCTTATGACACACTTCAGAGTAATAAATCCTAACATGTTGCACACACGCTTCAGGCCTGGAACACTGATGTACATATTGCACATCACTCTCACTGCGATCTGCCTCTCCAGTACTTTGTTTTCACAGTGAGCAGTCACCCGAGCACGAATCCCACAGGGATTAGAGGTGACAGGGATTCAGATGCAGAGACAGCCGACTGTCAGGGCGTATGTGGCCGGGCTTTGATCCAAGGCTGGACTTCACTCTGTAAAAACATGCTCTCGCCATGTAGACGCAGCACGAACCAAGCTTGTTTGTTTGGTCTCCAATAGTACAAATGAGTCATTGCAGCCTGGAGCCATTTATGTTTTGTTTTACCTTCTGCAGAGAACAAAAAGAAGTCTCGCACGAACCAAGCTTGTTTGTTTGGTCTCCAATAGTACAAATGAGTCATTGCAGCCTGGAGCCATTTATGTTTTGTTTTACCTTCTGCAGAGAACAAAAAGAAGAAGGCACATATTTGCATTTTCCATCCATACAGCTTGTTGTGAGGTCACACTCACTGTACGAGCTACAGTGATCATTTCTTGGCCACTGAGCAGCTCCAGGGTTTCACTGCTTTGAGAAAGTATCACAGCTCCACTGATATATGGTAAAACCATTTGCTGCATCTCTATCAATACATATTTTATCAAATAAGTACAAACATATTTATAGGCTGTATTTCTCATCCTTATTTGTCTTAACTCAGCTTTAGCATAATTCCC
>NW_018128198.1:205766-209022 GCF_001952655.1 Monopterus albus | reverse complement strand
CTTGAGACATTTCAGTCAGGACCAAAGCGACGACTGACATCACTATCTGTAGAAACATGCCTGAACGTCTCCTACGCTGTGGATTACATCTATCTGAATGATGTTGCAGATGGAGGGACACTCACCTAAAGCTATGGCCATAAGTATTGCAGGGACCCCAAAGGCCAGAGCATAGCAGTCACCATCAAAACACTTCACATCGCCTGCAGGAGCAAATCCAGCATTAACAGCATCAGTGCAGTCATGTCATTAATACACTGGCCCAGGGTTGTGCATTAAGACTGCGACCATACCTCTCAGTATGGGTGTAATCAAGGTCGACAGGAGGCTGCCAGCATTGATCGACATGTAGAAAATGGAGAAAAACTTCTGCCTCTCGCTCACCTAGAGGGGACCGACAAAATAATCAGCACATACTTTAAGCTTCTTGCCAGAATTTTGGCAGCAAGTTGCTCTTAAGGTTTTAGAACCATTTTGAAGAATCATTATCTAAACACAGTGAATACCCCAAAACTCTAGTGCACTACAATGTTGTGTAACCCATTTTAACCCGTTTTCTACACAAAATTAAAGCTATATTCATTTATTTTTGGCCACTAGAAGGCAGGAACACAGGTTGACAGATACGCAGACAACTTATCACATCTGACTTATAACAGCTTTATATGTCTAAATGCTCTTCCTTCACATTGCATATATGTTTATTAATACATTGTTTTGTTTAAATGCACATATTTTTTCTGGGTGACTTAAAAAAAGCACATTCAGATCCACTGTACCAGAGCCAGGTTTGGTGGGTTTTCAACATACTTGGCGAATAAAGAGGATGCTGCTAACTGTGTATGTTAAACAGTATGGCTCACTGCTTCCAACATACACTCAGGAATATTATTATTCATCATTTTGTCCACCTGACGAGTATAAACCAGCTCTGACACAGTATTTAACACTCTCATAAGCTAGTGGACAAACACTAGCAGCAGCTGCCTGTGCTGGAAATAAGGTTGATGACAGCGATGAGGAGGAATCAAAAGGTAAATGAGCCAGTGTGGCTCTACTGCCACACCAGGCGGCTTCGCTTGAGTTTTGATATCAGGGAGCATTTCCCCCTGGACGTTGCTCTGATCGTGGGGTTTCCTGATCCTGAAGCACTCACTTCACCAAGAATGCTAATTAAATAGCTAGTTTCCTTGTTTTATCATCAAATTGTTTCTTTAGTTTTAACAACCGTTCCATCAGGATGTAAAACTGCAGATTGCGTGCATTAAGCCAGGTCCAGCTGAAAGCTCTAACAGGTTGACTCTGCGCCCCAGAATGAACATTCCCTTAACAGTAAGAAAGTACACAGCTAAAATATTTTACAGCAACCACAGTAAGAGGTAGCTGTCATTAACTAAAGTGTCTTTTATTTTATGGTCGGACCAGAAATAGCAGGGAAGACTTTAAGTAGAGACAACAAGGGAGAACTCCTCCACGTCAGCCTAGATTAATGATTAGAAGTCTGAACTATTTAACCATAGGCAGGCTAATCTCACCACTTTAACGTGAGGGCAGAGCTGGACTCCTGTACTGGAGCCCCAGAGTAACGTTCCTCTGGGGCTCTTCCTGAGGTTTCCTCCATTCTAAGGTTTTTAAGGTGAGGTTTTCCTCATCCAACGCAAGGACAGAGGATGTCGTATGGTGTACAGACTGTAAAGCCCTTTGAGGCACATTTGTGACACGGGGCTATACAAATAAAATCTGACTGTGAAACTAAAAAGGTGCCTTACGTGCTCCTCGTCAAACTGGTCTCCACCGAACGCTGCCACACAGGGTTTGATTCCTCCAGTGCCAAAGGCAATGAGTATCAGACCTGTCATGGAGAGAGCGCTGGAACACGAAACACAAACATACAAAGTGCTGATGCAAGCGGAGATGCATGGTGGGCAGAACACACTCACTGACCACTTTATTAGGTACACCTGTACAATTGTGTGCAATTCAAATGCAACACTTCTGCCTTAACATCTGTGTTCATGAAGCTCAACATGTTTCAGTCTTTGGTGAAATTCAATTCTATGTTTATTATTGAGGCCATAGTCAAAGGTGGTGTCCTACTGGACTACACTTTATTCAGAGGTGTCTCTATATTTTTGTCCATCCCCAGCTACACACATGAGAGGGTCAGAATACAATTGTTCAGCTGTACCTAATAAAGCGGCCACTGAGTGTATATTAATAATAGTTAAGCCACAGACAGAGAATCAACAGACTGAGCATCTTTGGGTTTTGAATGATTCACCGTGGGCTCTGGGAACCTGTGATGGGCATTGTTCATCATTAACTGACTCAAATATTAATGGCCACATTAAGAGATTCATTTAGAATGAAAACAATCAATAGTTAAAGTAGTAAAGTGTTGAACCTCACCCTGATTCCAGATTTCTGAATCACTACCCACGTCTCCAAGTGAAACAAAATGATAATGAGGCTGGAGACTAAAATCACAGTAATGTTAAAGAGCTATTTGTCTTCTGTCTAACCACTGAAATATGATTCTGCATGTTCAGATGGACTCAATCAAAGAACTTACATGTGCACGGTGCTGTCTCCTATAGTGGGAATGGCTCCAACAGATTTGACCACATGGCCGATCACGTAGACAATGGACAGGTAGA
This sequence comes from Monopterus albus, assembly GCF_001952655.1. NCBI lineage: Eukaryota > Metazoa > Chordata > Actinopteri > Synbranchiformes > Synbranchidae > Monopterus > Monopterus albus. The sequence goes on along the minus strand of NW_018128198.1, from coordinate 206,365 downwards.
CGATGGTCCTGTTGGGAGTCAAGAGTGATTATGTAAGTTCACTCATATTATTATACAAGGTGTGTGTGTGTGTGTGTGTGTGGTCAGAGTGATTTGTCTACCTCAGTCAGTGGTGTTACACAGTTTGGACAAAGCTTCCAGGTTAAAGGCCTGATATACTGAATGATGTGTACAAACTGAAATCATGTGCCACCGGTGAATAAGCAACTACACGCATGTTCATTTCTGCACATAAAAATATTTGCACGATACCACTGCATTTTTTTTAGTGAACTAGTTCAACTGACTCTCTAATTCATTTGGGGATGAAGCATCACCTGAACTTTCCAAGCCAGGAGTCGGCGATGAGAGCTCCCAGAATGGGTGTGAAGTAGCAGAGGCCGGAGAAGGCGTGGTAGATGGCGGTGGACAGGTCCTTGTCCCAGTGGAGGTAGGAGACGAAATAGAGCGTCAGCACCGCTGTGAACAGACGCACCAGTATAACCCAGGTCAGGACATGTACAGTAAATATTAATACGTCTGCAACGTGACAACAAAAAGTGACCCATTCTAAAGTGTCTCGTGTTATTTGGAGGACAAGCGTCCAGTGTCTGTTATAG
>NW_018128198.1:200448-205724 GCF_001952655.1 Monopterus albus | reverse complement strand
AAAGACCCTAAATCTACTGTGTGAATACATGACCCTGGTGTATTATTCACATTGGTTTACATGTCGTCCACAAGCCACTGCATACCTTTCATGCCATAGTAGGAGAAGCGTTCACAGAACTCATTCACCACTATGAAGCAGATGCTGGCCGGGTAATTGGTCCCACAGAGTTTCTAAAAAGAAGCACAGATTGTTCACTGGATGAGAATGAACACTTCTTAAACAACATAGCACATAAGGCATTCATTTAACTCTGGCAGTAAACCTCTTAGTTAAATATACACTGATTCAATCAGTAGTTTTACAATCTCTAACCGAGAGTCGATCAATGTTTTGCCCTGGAATGGGAGGAATACATTCAGTCACTCAGAGACACTCAAATTAATCATTGTACAGAAATATAAGTTCCACAGATGAAAGCTCCTGCTCAGCTACAGTCGTTTGTTACAAGAGTCCAATATATTCCTCTAATTATAGGATAGTGGAATCATCAGTTTTCATCTTACTCAGACTTCATCTGCTCTCATTGGGTTCATTGCTGTAGCCGTACTTTTAAATGAGTACTAGTGGTATTTTACATTTGGATTTTATATTTATGCAACTTGATCCTGCTGCTTTCATCTAGAAGGAACAATTAGACTTTCTAGCAAAAGTGTTTATCTGCTGCAAATTGTAGTTTCTCCAAAGACGGTAAATGGTCTTATATGGCAAGGAAGCACATTGTCAGCACTTTACACTACTGCTTTTTAAAACCCACACACAAATGCTCATGCGCTCGCACCACAGACAACTTAGGGATCAGTGTCTGGCCCAAGGACACTTCTACATGTCGACCGAAGAAGCTGGGGATCGAACGGCCCAGCCCTACAATGAGGGGGCGACCTGCTCCACCTCCTGAGCCATATGCTTAAAAGCTAATATGTGATGTTATTGTAACAACCATACAAGAGTTGAAATGATAATTGGTTTATTGCTCATACAATTTACAATAATTCTGACAAATGATTAACTATTCCAATCACTTATCAAGCAAAAATATCAAACACCTGTCCTCTAACTGCTTCTTCCTTCTGTTTTACAGCATCATAAACCGAATGTTTTTGACAATACCAGCAATTTGAAGACATGATCCTGGGGTCCTGCCAATTTATGGACATTCAACTGAAATGATCTTAGCTCAACAATTTAGCAAATAATAATTGTTTCAGTAGTTGCAGCATATGTTAACTTAAAGAGAGCAAAGTGAACAATTCTTCAACTTGTAAAACCTAAGCACAGTTTGATGCTACAGTAAAATGTTGGACTTCTGCTTGGGGACACAGCATCTACAATTCCGACTGGTTCCCTTGATGATCCACATTACATACAGTTCATTGTCAGTGTGCTTTCTCTGTCCCAGTTACTCTCAGTGGGGGGGGGTCAGACTCAAATCCCTGGCCTCATGTTACCTCACCTAATAATTCCAATGAGTTTCACATGGTCATGGGTGATTTTTATAGTGTAATACTTACTTTAAGGGTCGTAACATTTGTCACGCCCCTCTATCTATCTATCCACCTCGGTGTGCCCCCCCTCCTCTGGATAACCCAAAGATATCCCAAATAAAAACCCATATTCTGCACAGACACAACAGGCCTCGACGTTTTCTATTTTGGTGATGATGTCCTTTAAACCGTGTGTTTCAGACGGACTGGTGTCCCCGTCCGTCCCCGTCCATCTGAGCCAACTTGCAGTCTGGAGACGTGGTTGCATCATCTTAATCCGACGTAGCGTCCGAGCTGGGCTCTGTCACCCAACTCTGTGACAGTGTCAGGCATCTGCACTTTGACGACTTCAGCGATAATGACACCTTTTCACGTTACACTCACTGGAAACAGCCACACGCCTTTGTTCCGGACACACTCCGTGCAACTTTTCATCGGCGCATTTAAATGGTTTTTAAGACCCAAACGCACAAGCGAACAACTTGAACGACAAGTTCATGCTCCACAAAAGCAAAGTTTGTGTTTACCTTAGCCATGCTGCTATGACACCGGAGCTTCTCTTCCGTCCCACTGTCGGTGGACACCTCAGTGAATCCTGGAGCAAACTTAAAGTCGACTTAAAGTTAATGTTCCACCACAGAAGCTGGCCTCGTCACTCCAACGACCACAGGAGGGCGTCACAGACCCTCATCACGGAATCTGGCTTGAACTCACCTGGTGTGGCTGCTGACCTGACTGCGTCATGAAGGGTTCGAGCTCCTTGGAGGTGCAGGCTGTGATGAGCAACATGCACAGCGACGCTGCGTGCGTGCGTGATGTCAGTGTGACACGGTGGTGTCAGTCTGACAAGTCACCTCTTAGTCTGAAAATAGATCCTTTCTTTGGTCATCTTCACATGAGTCTGTGCACTGTGTCCGAATCTGACTTTGATTGTTACCGAATTATTTAAGCCATAGTTTTGATTTAAATACCAAAGAAAACTTCGTAGGAAACTCTGGAGAATGGAGATGCCCTGAGGCACATAGATGCTGCCTGGTTGGGCTTTTTAGATTCACTTAAATTAAGCAAATTGAATGAATGAATGAATGAATGCATCCCTTCTGAATCAGTGTAACAGGCACTTCACTGTACCTCAACACAAATGGCCAAACTATACAGTCACAGAAATATATGGATGAGTAAACTATTAAGGAACCAACCTATAAACAAACAACCAAACAAAAAAACCCCATTTATCTGCACAGAGATATGCTGGAGAAAACCCAGCTGTTATGTTAAACTGAACCTTTTTATCCACTGTGAACTCCACTGATCAGCTAAAAGTATCTAAAAATAAAATATCTACCCATGATTCTGAGTCTGATACAATTTAGGAGATACAGAAAATGCTCAGAGACAGAAAAACATGATGACCAAACTCACATTATGGTTCATAAATTTAAAAAAAGGTTCTTATCTAATCATGGAACTAATGGAATTAGCTGTGAATCAGAAACAATCCATGCAGTCATGCTCCTGTGACAGTGATTTACAGTAGTGATCACCTTATGGGACGAGCTCAGAGTATTTCTCAGTAGTCATCAGTACTTTAAACAGTAAAGCCATGTGTTCATACCAGCTCATATAGGGTCGTCTTTCATCCAATTTGCCACATTTACAGAAATGTTTATTAATGTGCATTCTTTCTGTTATAGGAATAAACAACTGATGTGGACTAAGACACAACTTGTCATCCATCTACAACTCTGTTTTAAAATCTCTGCCCAAACATTCCCACCCTAATTCACACCAAGGCAATAGGTGTCAGTCCACATGTGAGGGTCCAAAGACAGGGGACACTGTTGGTCATCGAAGGACTGAAACTCCACCCAGTGGGGTAAACATGCTTGAACGGAGTAGGAAGAAGTTAGACTTATCTAGTCCTACACCCTAAGTCGACGTATCTGTAGGAATAATCTGACTATTCAGAGCATTCATGTAACCCTTTGAGTTGTCCTTCTGATGTTTCTCAAACATCTGAGTTGCAGTGATAGTGGCATTACTCATTTGGCAGAACTTTTAGTACACTGGAATTGTTTGCACTTTAATCAAGTGCAACCAATTTAATAAAGTGCAAACAATTCCAGTGTACTAAAAGTTCTGCCAAATGAGTAATGCCACTATCACTGCAACTCAGATGTTTGAGAAACATCAGAAGGACAACTCAAAGGGTTACATGAATGCTCTGAATAGTCAGATTATTCCTACAGATACGTCGACTTGGGGGGTAGGACTAGATAAGTCTAACTTCTTCCTACTCTGTTCAAGCATGTACTAGGTATAAGCAAATTGATAATATACTTGTGGATATGTGTGGAATTATGTGTGTTGACATATTGACTGTCGTTACATGTTTGAAAGAATAAATCAAATCAAATCAAATCAAAACACCTCCTGCTCAATAGTAGTCGGACAGAACTGATGAAGCCTCTTAGATGAGAGATGAAACGTCTTCTACCGAAAACCAAGTCCAGATGATGTAGTGCAGTAACAGTCCACAAGAGGGTAGCATTGGTCTACAATTGATCCAACCAGATTAAAAAATCAGTTCTATCTGTCGTGTATAGAATTAATTCACAGGGAGAATCACTGCAGTGCCAATCATCATTTATTGAACAATATATTGTAATGTGAATTCCAAAGGGAGAGAAACAGAATCACCTGGACTTGTGGATCTCTGCAGAGTTTGGGGTCTTTGTCTGTCTCCTCAAGTCCCCCCAAATGCACCCACACGCTGGTCAAGTCTAAGTCTATGTGCGTCTATCTGAGTCTGCCTTATCAGGCTTGTAGCTGATTATATAACCCTTTCTGCTTGGACCTCCTGCATCATGTCATTGTGGACATCTATGGGCCCCCCTAGCAGTAAATCAGACTCCAGACAAAATATGTAATCAAACAGCATGTAGCTCACATTTGGTATCAGCTTGTGTGTGTGTGTGTGTGTGTGTGTGTGTGTGTGTGTTGAGTGGTCATTAAGTTCATGCGAGTTGAGTTTATATAAGTGATCAAAATATTCCCTGTTTACTTAGAATGTAGCTAACACTGGCCTAATAAGTATAAACTATATTAAGTTTGCTTTTACCACTATAGAATCCCCTCCTCCTGTAGTTATAAGAACTACGGAATTCCTAAACATACTAAAGCAACCACATACAGAAGAATGACAAGAAAACAACAAGGAAGTTCATAAACACACATAAATGCCTACATACAACACTTCCTAATACTAAACAATAAACAGTTATCAAAGGGCTAAACAGTTCAATCTAACAGGGTAAGTCTACACGAAATCATATCTCTAATTACTATGGCTGACTACTGTACTGCTAATAGGACACATATCACACTAAAACTAAACAGTCACAAAACAAAAAAACTTCCATCCAGGTGATTCTCTGTCTCCCCCTCATATAGTAGTACAAGCTTAACAATACACATGTCTGTACTGTATCACAAACAGCTTCAATGCAAACACTGCTTAACAGTTCAACATAGATCTTGCTTTGTGAACATAACAGGCAGACGCGGGCGAAAAACCTCTACAAACGATAATTTCATGGCATTGGCGTCTCTTGAATCTTTCTTTAGACGCTCTGGTAGAGGAAAATTCCCGCGTGACCCCCCGGCAACGTAGCTTGATGCCGTTAGTGGGCGATCGCCAGCAAGGGCCTGCACTGGATCTGAGAGCAAACAGAAAACAGACATAGTGAGATTCAAAATATAACACATGAATCATAAACATGATTACTATAC
>NW_018128198.1:186491-189386 GCF_001952655.1 Monopterus albus | reverse complement strand
TGCTGCTGGAGGCTCGCAGTGGTCGGCCAGTCGGGCCACAGAGTTCTGGTCTCATGTGTCCAGGCTTGCAGAGTTCTGTGGATGACCTGCAACTTCTTACTTCTAGACTCTGACAAAACTGAAGTTATTGTGCTTGGGCCTGAAAACCTTAGAAATCTGCTGTCTAATCATATAGTTACTTTAGATGACATAGCTCTTGCCTCCAGTACTACTGTGAGGAACCTTGGAGTCATCTTTGATCAGAATATGTCCTTTAAATCACACATAAACCAAGTCTCTAGATCTGCCTTCTTTCACCTGCGCAATATTGCAAAAATCGGGAGCATCCTGTCTCAAAGTGATGCTGAAAAACTGGTCCATGCATTTGTTACTTCCAGGCTGGACTACTGTAACTCTTTACTATCAAGATGTCCCAATAATTCCCTAAAAAGCCTCCAGTTAATCCAAAATGCTGCAGCCAGAGTACTGACACTGTCGTGTATAGAATTAATTCACAGGGAGAATCACTGCAGTGCCAATCATCATTTATTGAACAATATATTGTAATGTGAATTCCAAAGGGAGAGAAACAGAATCACCTGGACTTGTGGATCTCTGCAGAGTTTGGGGTCTTTGTCTGTCTCCTCAAGTCCCCCCAAATGCACCCACACGCTGGTCAAGTCTAAGTCTATGTGCGTCTATCTGAGTCTGCCTTATCAGGCTTGTAGCTGATGAACAGTAAAATCAAGTGGGTTGCTTAAACATAAATAATAATTATTAGATGATAAGAAAGGTTTCATTTATGTCAAGACACAAGGTGACTAAAAATTCGACAAGTGACTTTATTTTGTGCCCATATTCTATAAATTAAAATAATAAATTATAGATGCCAAAGTGCCTGAGCTAAAATTCTAAACACACAGATTTCATACTCAATTTCTTTATTACTTTTATCATTTCAATGATTTGTATAATTTAATAACAACCAAAGTAGTTTTAGTTAAAAACCATGTACAAAACGATGCCCTTTCTTTAGAATGCTCCCTTCAAAACTCAGCTCACGTTAAAGTATGTCACATTTTTAAGAGCTTGCATTGCAAAGAATTAGAATAAGTGGGGCCTGTCCCTTTGAGGGGCGGGTGATTTAATTCAATACTAGCCTTCATCATGGTTAGCATTGTTTTTATTACTATGAAAAGAGACACACTGTAACTTAATAACATCATGAATGGATTTTACCAAACTATAAAAAAGAGCCTCTAGAGAGTTTGAAGTCTCAAACATCACATGCTGGGATGTCTGATGATATGGTAGTTTGGTTTCTCAGGTTAAACCCAACTCATTCAGTCAACTCATCAGTTAGAAGTTCTCAACTGGGACAAAAATAAAAGAACTGGACATTCTAAGTTGAATTAACTCATATTGAACAAAAGTTACATATTTACATTTAGTTAAACTTCCATTGAATTCCTGTGTGAAGTTGTACAGTGTGGACGTAGGACTGAGTGCAGCGAACAAGAGCGACAAAGTCTGAGACTATTGAGGGTCAACTAGCACATTGTTGGCTCAGGTCTTTTTATAACAAGAAGGAAACTACAGAATAACTTATCCTGTAAGAGTACAAGTTGTCTTGTGCTGGGAAACTAGAAGGAATCGCACTCTAATCTGATTTAGATCCAGGATACGAGCTGCTGCAAGGCAACAGCTGAAGCACTGAATAAACACAAAAACAGCATTTGTAAAACTGAAATGAAAGAAAACCCTTGAACATCTCTAGCCTATATGAATACAATTCAAAAAAACTCTACACATGTTGCATTAGACTGTGAAATCTACTACTTCTTTGAATCTGCTTGCATTTTGTGCCACAGTTTAGGTGCTTTCCAGACAGTCCAGGATGTAAACAAGTGCTTGGCCACAGGCAGGCAACACAGTGTGAATACTAAACTGTTCACAGAGAAGCTCCCGTTGCTGCTTTCGGCTCTCCCCGCCCAGCTCTTCTGTCCAGAAACTGCAGGTTGATTGGCGTAGCTGGACAAAGCAGAGTTCTGGTGATGGGCTTCACTGTGGTACCAGCAGGATCTGGCTTCACCTCATAGTGCTTCATCAACTTTAAAATAAAGGAGAGAGAATATCAAAATTATATTTTGGCAAGAAGAGTGTGTGAAGAGTGCAGACGGGTTCACATTCCAGTGAAAGGCTGCCAACTGCTGACTGAATCAAAACCGTGCTTTTGGCTGAGATGAGTCAGTCCAAAACCTATTGACGCATTTGTGGTCTGTTGCAATGCCAAGACTAACAAAAGAAAAAATGTGTGCCCTCTCTAGAGTAATTGGAGGGTTACTACAGGTCAATACTGCTCTTTGAATGAAGCTAAAAAAAAACAAATTCCTGGGAAAACGCTTCCTGGAAGTGAAAAGAGAGGCAGCTGTTTGGCTCACAAGGTTGTGTAACCTGTTGGTTTGGGTGTCACTGGAGTCCAAACCACACCGTTATCAAAGCACCAAATGAGTGACTGTCTTTTGGAAGAATGGTGTTCATCCATCCAGTAGAGTTCAGAGACCAAAGTGCAGTGAAGCTGTTCTGGCGCTCAACACATTACTGAGACACTTTATGTTGGGTTTTCCTTTCATTTGCCACCTGTCTGTGGAATCCTTAACATCAACGTGTACATAAAGTGTTGGTTATTTACATCTCACAGGTACAGAGCAACATAAGCATTTAGACAAGCTGCTCTTACCCTGGACAGGAGGAGGTACATCTCAAGTTCAGCCACCCGTCGACCCAGACACGCCCGAATCCCAAAACCAAAGGGAACTGACCCGAACGGGTGCTGGTTCGACTTTTCCTTCACTCCACGGAGCCAGCGCTCTGGCAGGAAGGTGTGGGGGTTCGGGAAAATATTCTCATCATAGG
>NW_018128198.1:181555-186468 GCF_001952655.1 Monopterus albus | reverse complement strand
TCTGTGAGACATGACATATCTGTTACATTGCATTAGATATTGTGGCCTCAGAGTCGTCAGACACCTTCATTTTCTTTGTAGATTTAGTTTTAAAATCAATTTACATTCAATAGAATAAGTAAAAACCAAATGATGCAAATGTATTAAAAATCCCAAACTGAAAACCCTCATCCTGTTTGCTCTAGTTATCTTTGTGATGCGCCTAGAACTAGACAATTCACGCTGCATGTCAAGACAGAACCACGAACTCTGTGGAACTCTGTGGACCTTCATGATTAAAATTGTGGTGAGGCATAGATCAAGTCAAATCAAAATGTTTTTGGATGGATGAATACTTATATAGCACTTTAAAAAACAACATCTTGATGACCAAGCGATCGCTCTATCGTTTGTATCCAGACCTTGGTACCTATTACATCCTGGCCATAACACCTATATTGGTTTTTATTACCACATGACTAGGAAAAACTGAAACCTTCTAATAAAATGCAGTAACTCCCAGTATTTTTTCTTTTTAAATCAAGACACACACACGCCATGACGAAGACAGGAAAGACCCAGCAACTCTTACTGAATACGGTGAGAAAAGCATCTGCTCTCTTTAACCTCTCAGCAGTTCAGGACTTGTGTCATATCTGACGTATGTCTCACCTCCTTGGGGAAGAGATAATCTCCCACCACAATCTCGTTTTCAACAGTGACACGGGCGTTTCCTGGTACCACTGGATACAGCCTGGTGACCAGAGAACACAGAGACAAGTCTTCACTCGTTTTACTGCACCTCTGGGACGTCGTGTGCAGTTCAGCTTGCAAAGGGAGTTTTGGTGACTCGGGAGTGGTTTTATTGTCTAGCTTGTCTAGGTTTGTGAAACATTTGGTAGAATCTGATCACAATGGGCTCTTCATCTAATGTTTGCTAAGACATTTATCATGTGCTGTCATAATGAGAGGGAGGCTGAACATGTTTGGGTTTTTGGACTGATGGTCAGATAAACAAGACACTGAAGGCATCATAAATGTTAAACTGAATAATCAAAGACATTATACACACCTTTTTCAACAAGTGGAATTATGAGATACATATTGACATTCTGGACTCAGCTGATGTTACGTGTTTCCACCCAGAGCAAACACACTTCAAACAACCAAGCAAACTTCTGTCTACAAGAACCTGCAGTGCCCGCTGATGAAATGTATCGACAAGAATGAAAGAAGCCATCAAACCGTAGCGTCTCTTTGATGACAGCCTTCAGAAACGGCATCTGAGTGATGTCATCGCTGGTTGGCACCTTGTCTCCAGGGCAAACTCTTATCACTTCCTGGTATAACTGTTCTTGGATCTCTGGCTCTTTGGCCAAGTTGTACAGACTCCATGAGATAGTGTTGGAGGTCTGCAACAGAGAGGAGCACAAACTGTGATACATTTGGTTTAAAAGTCAAAGTTATGGCTTTGATATTACTGCAGATGCAACATTTCAGTAGCTATATTTCTATGTGAAGCAGTTCTGAACTACACGTTGACACATTGTGATAAAACCTTATTTTAAATAACTATTACAGTGAGGTCTTGTGTTTGTTACTGACCGAAAAATGCCTTCTTTATGCCAAACCTGACAAAATGCAGTACAAATGGACCAATGTACATTCCTCCCTTCCACATCGTGCACACACACTGCATCTACTCACTGTGTCGACTCCTGCCAGTAGGAGTTCGGTGATACTGCCCAGGATCTCAGTGACCGTCATCTGATCACTGAGCAGCAGGTGTGTCAGGTACGCTCCCTCCACTTTCTGGTCCAGGTGCACCTTCCCCTGGATCTCCTCCATTTTTTTCTGCACCAGCTCTTCAGCTATGTGTGTGTAGGACACAAGAGGAAATTCATGGTTTGCACTTCTCATGGGAGAACCAGAGGAGACTTGCGCTTGCACTTTAGTCCACTAGGTGGTGTCAGGGATGTTGTTGAGACACTGAGGACAGCAGGACCTGAGAAGTGGACTTGGTACTCTTAACGGCCTTGACATTATTTGATAATGCAGCCTGAAAAAAGTCACAGAGTCTATTTTGTAACTTTTTGTGACAACGGTCATGAAGGGGAATGTCAGAGAAAGACTGTCGATGGATCCACAACATTAACATTAACCATAGCTGGAGCCTAAGGGACCTGAGCAGCAGATCAGGCACCACACTACCTACTGTTGTGGTCTTGTACAAGAGGAATAATGAGGGAAAGAAAAAAAAGAGGACACTAGCACAGTGATGTCATTGTCACTGAGTGTGGGGACGATGCCTGGCCTCTTTCTGGAGCCACTGGGCATTACTAGAGAACTGAAAGTTGACCTATACAAAAACTGCTTCACTCATTAATTTCATAAGACTCATTAGCATGTTCCTCCGTAGATAACTGGCCAAATAATCTTAACTATAACCAGTTCTGATACACGCTGCTGAGAAACACAAGATACGGTAAGATCTGTACTCAGAACAAAGCTACAGTCGGTCCTTTACCCCCAGTTTGAACAGTTCTATTTCTACCCTAGGTCTGCAATATTACTGTCAGTGTTAAATACAGGACAGTCCACTGAATTGAGTGCATTCTCTATTTTAACACTGTCACTGAATAATCCACTAAAAGAAAATCTGCATTTATGGAGCAGCCATAAGAAAACACAGTGTACTGGGTTTGAATGTTTTGCTGTCTGATTATCAAATAGCTCTTCTGAAATGGCCAGGATGTGCAAATACAAACTATATACAGTATGTGAGCTTGCCCCACACTGTATAAGTGTTTTGTCTTTCTTCAAAGTGATTTCAGGGATCATTTAACAGAAAACTTTGAATTTACTGTAAATTCAATCCTTTACTAAACAACAGCGTGACTTGCTCCACATAAACCAGCATCATCCTTCTGAAACATGCCGCACACGCTGGTTAAACGAACGCTGCTCACCGACTTTGAAGAGATGATCCCATACTGCCACAAACTGCTTCCAAAAAGGCAGGTAGGGCCAGAGCGACTTGGGGAAGAGGACGAGGACTGGGGAGAGCCGGAACATTTCCCCCACAGAGAAGATGAACTTTTGGGTTTCCTCGGGTATTTTCTCATTCATGCAGCCCATACGGGTCTCAAACAACACTGAACAGATCCCTGCATTTAAAAGGATGACACAGTGACAGTTTGGCTTCTGCAGCCATCGTAGGACAGAGCCCCGTCCTGGAGCATATACACAGCATACACTATGGCCAGATGTATGTGGACACCTAAACATTCAGCCTATGAGTGCTCACTGAATATGACGTACAGTATTTAAGAACTGTCTCTTTGAGCTTGTCATGAGCCACAGCCATGAAAATAATAGGTCATATAATCTATCCAAACTACTGATCACACTTTATGATCACAGAAGGCACTAGGATCAAACCCATAGTTTATCACACATTATCTAATCAGTTGTCAAGGACAAAGATTCAACAACTGTGTCAGTGTCACCAATGTGGCCGATGACACACTCACAGGCTGCTCTGAGTCTCTGCTGCACCCACAGAAAGAACTTGAACAGCTGCAGACAGCTGTTAAGGTCTGCAGCTGTGAAAGAGTCAAGGACAAGTGCAGCAGAGCCGATCGCATTTCCATGACTGTAGTTTAACATATGTAATATGATAATAAAAAATGTAAAGTCCATTCAAAAGTGCTATTAATTTGGAATTAAAACAATGTTACTATCATTTTCATAGCATTCTTGACAATAACTTGATTATCTCAAATTGTACCCATTGTTCAAATGTAATGGTTTAGTTTCTGTCTTTAGTCTTGCTGTGTCCTGTGTTTCTGACTTTGGTAGAAGACAAGCCTCTTCTGTGAAGACAGACAGAAATAACACCCTGCAGAAAATGCTGTGCTTGCTTGATGGACCATACAAGTCATATAAGACTTCTTTAAACAAACAAAGCTACGTACATGTTTCTACTAGCTACTACTGAAGTTATTTTCATAAAGAAAGGTGAGTTTCCACAGTTTCATTTGTTTGGTCTGTGTTGACCTTCAAAAGCAAATTTGTAGAGTTCTCCAGTCAGGTCATTGACCATAACTCCCTGGCCGCTGGTGTCCCTCAGCCACGCCACTCTCTCGATGAAGTCCGTCACCACCTTGTTGACAGTGTTCGAGTAGGAGGAGACGTGTTTTGGTTTCAACATCCTAGGGTTCAGGATGCTGCGGATGCGTAGCCAGTTGGCTCCCATTCTACAGACAATGATTAACAAAAGAACATTCAGTTTCTAAAAAGAAGTTGATTAATGCCCATAAAACTGATTTAACTGATCTAAACTTAAGAGAGTTTAATGTCAATGCAGGGATTGAGAAAGACAGATCTGCATCATCACTAAACACAAGTCAGTTTTCTGTGGACATTAACAATTTTTGACATTCCCATTTTAGTTATTTGTCTGAAAAATTAAATGAAAGGAACAAATCCAACAATGAAGTGATCTGACTAGTAAGTTTTACCTGTTCATCCAAAGCCTGATTCTCCTCAGTACTGTGTTCTGATACAACAGGTCTGACAGGAATGATGGCGTACCGCTGAGCAACCGTTAATCAGTTAAACAAACGTATGCTCCGTGTGCCTGACTGGTGTGACTGGTATTCATCCATACAGCACATTTCATAGCAAGAAGCACACCAAAGCACAAAGAATAAAAACCAGAAAGACAAAGTAATGTATGAACACTAAAAACAATACAAAGTAGAAATAAAGCTTGATTTGTAGAATCAGGTCAAACCATAAAAAATAAAAGGTCTATATTCAGCTGTGCAGGTAAGTAAAGTCTGAGATCAGACCACAAAAATGTTTTTATTCATTTTCTACCGTTTAGTCCCTCTGAACAGGGTCACGGGGGGGGGGGCCAGAGACAATAC
>NW_018128198.1:171878-181456 GCF_001952655.1 Monopterus albus | reverse complement strand
CCGGCAATTGGGCGAAGGCGGGGTACACCCTGGACAGGTCGCCAATCCATTGCAGGGCTAACACATAGACGAACAACCACACACACTCACTCCTACGAGCAATTTAGAGACACCAATCAACCTAAGCTGCATGTCTTTGGACTGTGGGAGGAAGCTGGAGAGAAACCACGCTGACACAGGGAGAACATGGAGACTCCACACAGAAAGGTCCCAGGTGGGGCTCGAACCCCGAACCTTCTTGCTGTGAGGCAACGGCGCTAACCACTGCGCCACCGTGCTGCCAAAAATGTATTTAATTAAAAGCAATAGAAAACATGTAGGACTTCAGTTTTGATTTGAAGGTAGTCCGCCTTTTTTCAAGTCTAAGCAAATCTGGCAGTTTGGTTCACATCTGGGCATCTAAGAAATTAAAGGCAGCTTCCACATGTTGCATTTTAACTCTCAGAACAACCAGTAAGATCTACAGGTTTGTACCGGATCAGGAGATCTGATGTATCATTCAGTGATTTATGGACAGGCAACGGTATTTTGAAGTTGATTCTCTGAGAGACTGATGTCCAGTGTAATGATCTGAGAAGCGAAGTTTTACACTGAGCTTTTCTGTATTGCCAAAAAGTGCTGAGTTGTTTAAAGAAGGAGAAAAGTTCCCTTTACGTGTGTTAGAATTTGTTATGATGTGACTCAAAGTCAAAAACAAAATGAGCTACAGGCCCTCCCTCTCTGAAAGCTGAAGAATCAGTGGTTTGACTCACTCTGTCAGTGGTCCGTGGGCCTGGTTCCTGAGCTCTCTGTAGCTCCTCCAGTGGGGCATGTCTGTCCGGACTGGGTGTCTCCCCTCCTGTCTCAAAACCTGCTCTATCAGCTCAGCGCTGGCCACGTTCACCACAACCAGAGGGCCGTACTTTGACTTCCACAGAGGGCCGTAGATTTTGCTGTGCTCAATCTTTAAGCAAATAATAAGACATGAATGATTTTAAAAAGTTAAACATTCTTCAACACAGTAATGGAATTAAATAATAATAAACAGTTCAACATCTCTGTGAAACTGAAATGTATAGCATCAGTTTACATATGACAACAAGCTTAAAGGAGCAGGTCATGCAAATGATAAAAAGCATGTCCATTCTGGTATATGTGCAGTAAAAGTCCTCATCATTATTTGTACAGTGTCACAGTGCATAAATGGTTAAAACAAAACTGCTTCAAAGGAAAGGATTTAATTGAGTTTTTGCTTTTTGTGTATTTGTGTTGTGGAGATACAACTGGCACTGACTGAAGGGCTGTGGAAGAAACACACTTGGCTAGTTTACTCATCCTTTAGACAACACGCAGCACAATAACTGCCATGATGAGTGAAATGTTGATGAATGGCTCTCATTGGCATGTTCACTGTTCAAATGACTCATCTTCAGGGTGGTGAAGCTGTTAGGACTGGATTTCAGTTGTTTTATTTACTGTTAGTATTATTTTGCTTTATAATGATAAAGTTTAGTGTGACTGTCTGTGTTTCATTAGCAGCACCATGTATCAGTATTAACCTGGCTCTTATACATGCATTATAGTTATAACTTTCAGCTGCAGGTCAACTTGTAGTGTTTCTTATTTTCTTGGATAATTGTGCAAGAGTAGATTGCATAGATAAGTGTCCACTCATGTCTGAAGCATGAGTAAAGGGTTTTTTACAACAGAATCAGGGAAGTAAGTGACACAGCTAACTGCATGTCCATTTTCAGTTAGAGAGAAACGCCTGAAAATAGAAGATAACAACACACACACACACATACTGCCTATATGAACATTCTAGAATATTGACGTGCAACGTACCACCCATGTACAGGGCAGTCCCAGCCCGAGAAGATAAATGTGAATGATTTTTGATTATCGAAATAAATCTACGTAAAGCTGATTCCTGTTTCCTGAGTGTTACTTCTTGGGGCCTTCAGACAAAAGAACCGGGCAGAATTAAAAAAGCAACCTGGCTGTACCACAGAGTATTTAACATAATGTCAGTGTCCAGTCTCCTACACTGTTTCCCAAACAAACCCATGTGGTTAAACCTAGTGAGACACACTTAATAACCTTCTTTGATTTGTAAAGGGAGGCTAAAGCTCATGAGCTCTGAGTCTTAAAGGGGACACACAGGTGTTCAGATATTAGTTCAAAGGTTCTGGGAGAGACCAAGTGGCAGGACAGTGGGGGTGCTTTGTGTAGTGTAAGCAGGAGTTTAGATTCCTTTTTTCCTTTGTATTACACACAACACTTTGGGTAATGCTGCACATTCTGCTTTGTAAAAGGAATGTATAGTTTTGATGCATTTGTTGTTGTGTGTGTTATTTCAAAGTTACGGGTAGGGACAGACTCTGTGGTAGAGTCACAGTCTTTGCTTTGTACCTGCTGCTACACTGTGCCTATAAGCAATATGAACAGATGACTGGAATAGAATAAGAAGATGTAGAAACACCAGAAATGATCTCCAAATGCACAAACCTCCTACACTGAAAATCCAGCTGCTGAACGGGTTTGGTTTTATTTTCCCAGGTTCTGAGATATGTGCCTCCATCCCAGTACAAATCTAATTACATTTTGACATTTTGAAGGTTTGTGGCACTAATAGTATTGAAAAACGACATTTATAAAAGATGGACCAGCGGTTTGTTTTTCCAGAAATCTTGCAGGAATACATTTGATATGAAACTGAGGCCTGTGGATCATAAGGTAACAGAGATGAACAATGCTGCAGGTACATTATACATATCAGACTTACTTGCATTTGTTGCGTGGTTTGGAAATACCCCTTGACAAAAAGCCAGTATAAGGTTGTCATGAAACTCGGTCCTCCTAAATCGTCCATAGGTTTCAGTTTGCTGTTGTCTCCCATCACGGTGGTGCTTGTGGTGGTGGATGCGTCGCGGCGCTGGATGGCTCCATGATTCGCCGGAGTCAGTCCCGTCACTCTCTGAATTCCCGTATGTTGCTGACGGTTCACGTGGAATCTGATGTTTAACAGAGTTGTCCTCAACATCTTAAGCGTGTCGACCCGTGTGTCTGCTGTCTGAGGTCCAAACAAGTGAGACAGTCCCAGTTTGCGTTTCCTTGGTGCGTAGCCTGGTAATAATGCTTCCTTTAGTTACACCCATCACATGAACCAACCGTGGACTTAGGTCCTGACATAATCTCACTAACTCAAACAGAGCTGGTGGAACAAATACAGCACAAATAAATCTGACTCCCCAAATAAAATACTAAACCTTTATGAGTTTATAAGTTGGCCTATTGGATTTAGACGTTAATTGGGCGAATTTTAAAGGTTTTAATTGTAACACACCACGGTTTGTAATGTGTGCAGTGGGAAATTAGCCAAATAATAAATAGAGTTCATTAGTGCATTTAACTTTAGACATCCCAAAGAGTTAAATAAAAACTGCAAACACTACAAAATCAAATGTTTTCTCACTTAGCCCCTTCTCTGGTTTCATTTACAGAAATAATGGTGCTGAAGGTTTATCCACCACAGTTTAGATCATATAAGTTGGGCCTAAACCAATAAATCAAATAAAAGCATTCTTAATTCAGTCTCCCAGAAATTCCTCAGCAGTCTACATGGTGATAACTAATCTGTTACCATCCATTCAGTTCCATCAAAAGTAACAGATGCTGTATTGAGTTATTTAGTTGTTTGTGTTTGTTGGTTTATTGTCAGAGCTAGACCTGTTTCCAAGGTTTAGGATTCAGTTTTGACATTTTCAAACACGTCTTTACAATAACTGGGTGACTGTTTTTCTATTAGAAGGTTCTACAGTGTGGATCCATCATCGAGAGCAGCCAGGACATTTGGGCAAAGACAACTTGAGCAAAACTTGGTATCACAAATGAAATTCCATTCACTTTCATTGTAGGGAGCTGAGTGTAATACCTTATACGTGTGCACGTGAAACTAAACCATCTGCATTGTAATATGGCCTAATGGACTCTTTAAACTAAAATGATTAAAAACTGCAATACTTCCCTGCTTAGTCCTTCGTCCCCTGATGTCTCAGTAAACAAGCACCTCACAATAAAAGCTGCTATTTCCTCTGGTTGTACAGTGCAGGTCTGTTTTTGTACTGATTGTTCATTTGAATAGAGAAAGGTATGTAGGTAGGTACTTCAGAGTTCACAGGACTTAATCGTTTCAAATACCGTGGATGATGTATGACGTTCTCCTGTAGGAACTTGGCAAGAACAAAGACATAACAACAGAGAAATATTTTCATGATTTAAAAAAAGAAAAGATTAAAGTAGAAGGTATCAAATGACTGATGACAGTTTTGGTTCCAAGTGCAGAATGTTCCCTCCAGGTGTTGGCACACTTTCAGCCTCTTTGGTAACAGAAAGAACAACAGACTACACAGGGTTTCACATGCACGGTTTCCTCGAGTCACAGAAAGACAACTTGTCTTGGCTCACACTAAACCTACAAGCTTACCTGACCCATGTTTTCAGAGTGCACACAGGTGGGATGTTGCCTTTTATTTTATCAGTATGTGGAGGGACTTTGCCAATGTAGTCATTTTACTATTGCAGAGGAACTCCACTGAGAAATCTTTGAAAAATACATAGCATCATTTAAGTTTTCAATGCATAATAAACCAAAGCAAAACCATGAAATAACTCATTTTAAGACAGAATCAGCAAAGACAGACCTGAATGAAATCCCAGTGTTATCACTGTTTTATTACTGTTAAAGTTGGTGCAATAACTAAACTATAAAACTCAAGACAATAACGTGTTTACATGAATAATATAATAAAGTTCAGTAAATGTGCATCGTATTTAGGTTTCTACATGTGTTTGTGTTTGAAGTGCACATGCACATAAAATGTACAGGTCGAGTTACAAGGTGTTATTATGAGCGGTGTGTGTGTGTATGTGTGTGTGTGTGTGTATTTTATATGGATCAGCCCTAAACTCAAACACTGGCTGGATGTCACAGGGCTGCATCTAACTTCCTGTGAAATAATACATCTTATTTCCTATAAATCTTGTTATTCTATTCTATTGATATTGTTAGACAGTAGGCCTATAACGTGGTGTTTATTAAAATATGAGTCCATATTGTATCATTCTATCATCATCCCAAAGATTAAACCGTATTTAAAAGGCATCTCATACAAAATGCTGTGTATGTGTAACATTTTGTTCCTACTTTCGTCTCCAGTTTGTTTAATAAAACATTTCATTGCTAGGATCAGTAAAAGGTTATCGTATATTAATTCATACATTTATAAATGGTGCGTTCCAGTATCTTGTTGCCGTGCCGCCACCACGGGGCAATTGCACTAATCTTCCCTCAGGAGAGGGGAGATTAGACTTTGGTGTATTTTAATTATGGTTTGGTAAATTTGATTCTCTTATTTCTAATGTTATCTGCACAATATGGGTGATAAATAGAGGCTAAGGAAGGAAGTCACACCCCTGGGTCTACGTCAGTAGTCACGTTTCCAGTGACTCCCTGTGTTGTGAGTTTGGGAGGAATTTTAGAGGGCAGATGACTGTGTGTGTGTGTGTGTGTGTGTGTGTGTGTGTGTGTGTGTGTGTGTGTTACCCACCTGTGTAACTTGCGCTACATTTCTACCTTTGTCATGAGACGTGACATAACTTTGGTTTCCAGTGAATTTGACCCAGCTCAATCAGTTAAAGGAAGTATTGTTTTATAAAGTAAAGCACCACAAACTACTGCAGTCTGTCGAGGTCCTCACCTTCCTCATATGGCCGTGATAAAAATGAAACATTCTTAGCTTCACAAATGTGATGCAGTGGCTGTACAGACTGTATTACAACATAAAGGTGTTAGTGACAGAATTCGCTACTGTGTACATTAACTAAAATGCGTGCACTGCTCTTCAACAGGACAAAGAATAAAGTCTCTGTGTCAAACAATGAAAGTATGTAAAGTGCTTCCAGACCTTAACCACCTGCTCAACAATCCCCTCTTGGTTTTTTCACACAGAAACAAAAAACATTTAAAGTAACAAGGATAACAACTGCAATAACTGACACACAAGCACAAGAATCAATTACCATCTTTATTTTTCCACAAAGAAATGAGCCAAATAGTTTAAACTACTGCTGCTCAGAGGCCACCCTTCTCCTTAAGGCTAAACACATTAAAGACATCATTTCAGTCTTTGACTGTAACAGTCAGGACAACAGACGCTCGCTCCCTGTATCATGAGTGAGCACAGCAGTAATATGGCGCTTGTAACAAACAAGAAGGATCACGTTCAACTGGCCAAAGCAAATAATAACAGGCACGTGAAGTTGCATAAGACTCACCGAGGTGCAGGGCTTGTTTTGCAATGTGGTTCATGAAAAGTTGCACTTTCAATTACTTCACTATTAAAATATATATAAAATATTAAGCAATCCATCATTGGTTGAGTACATGTTGAAATATTCTTTAGATTCAAGTATTGCAGGTTTAAAGCTACAAAGCGTGACCCAGCTGAGTCAACTGAGCAATAATGAACTACCTCAGCAGAAATCAGAGCCGCTCGTACACCAAGACAATAAACAAGGTTTTATAGACAATGAAATTCTGGAAGCTGGATTAACCAGTATTATGATATGAACAATGACTAAAAAGTAGCAAGGTGAAATGAAAAAGGGCTGCCTTGCTCCTTCAGCTCTATGAAGCATCAGCCCTGTTCCAGTCAGTGACTGCTGCTTTCTGCCAAACAGCCTTGATCAGTCCACTACCTGCCCAATGTCAAAAAGCAGACAGCAACTATCTGGTGAACACAGTGGAGCTACAAAAGCAGATGTTTCTCAGGAGCTGGTGAAGACCCAAGCAGAGCTGAAAGGAGAGTACACCTTGGATGTGCATTGTTCAGGCTGCAAGAGACGACCAATTAATTCTACTGCTGATCCTAGACTCCTGGATGTGTAAATAAGGCTGTCCAGCAAACTTTACAATGGGTCTATAAAAACAAAAAGCAGATAAGTGGCTCATCCTAAACAATGTTCATTTCTGTTAAGACAAACTAATGCAGCTCAGACAAAGACAATCTGAAGCTATTAGCTAGCAGCTAACAAAAGTCTAATATTGCTAAGCTGACATACAGAAACTCCAGTGGCAATTTAAAGTGGCTGGTGGGCAGGCAGAAACACCCACATACACCTCATGAACACCACTATCATTCTTGGTCAGTTTAACCACACATGCAGCCGGTGAGATGAAAATATTATGAACAGTTTGTCACCATGTACTGATTCCATTATACCAACCATACCACAAGGCTGAACTAAGGCATCTCTATATCTATCTCACAGACAAAGATCATAAAGCAACACGTGACAACATCTGAGGTTTGTTGGCAGAGAAGCAAATTATATTTAGGACAGTTCCACATTAAAGGAGCCAAGACACTGACGGGTCTCAACCTGGTTCCTTGACTTGCCACTGAATCGTTGATTATTGTTCAGTCATCACTTTCACTGCCTGATTCACTCAGCTGGAGGTCATTCTCTGCAACAAAACATATGACAAAATAAGCAGTGACTTTTAAAGGCTGCTTACATACATGTATCTAGAAAAAAAAAACTATAAATAAGCCCCATCTCTTTTTTATCAGTTATCTTGGTTTCACTTTACTGGATTGTCAGTGTTTCCCACTAATGACCCTTTAATTGTGGTGCTAGTTCCGAGGGGGGGCACACTTCCAGTCTTTTAAATTAAATATAATGATGCTGTAGTGCTGTTCATCTGACCTGTCCCTTCTTCAATAGCTCTCTCACAGCAGCAGCATGTTGGCTGCTGCCCTCCACCTACATCTCTCTCTCCCTGACTTGACCCTCTAGTTGAAGCCTGTAAATAACATTAGCTTTGCTAGCTTGAGATAGCTAGAGTTGGATCTCAACAGCTGACGGCGTTGTTAAAAATACAAACAAACAGAGAGGAGGAGCTGTTCACAGACGGTCCATAGTCATGGTTGTCATGTCTTTGTGTGTGTGAGAGAGAAAGAGCAGTGCACAGAGGGACTGAGCGAATACATGTGCATGGCACTACACTGAAGTAACATGTCACCTATTTTAAATCAACATGGAGCTCAATGTTGACATTGAGGTGCCCAAAATCCCCCCCCATCCTTGGCAGAGCTGTGTTTGTCATGAGCAGGCACCAGCCCCATGCACTAAGCTGGCCTACATTTTGTGTTTATTTGTTTGCCGTTACTTGATGCTTCTTCTCTCTCCCCGACTGGACGAGGCAGAAGGCCGCCCACTTCCCCCCTATGTTACTGTAGAGTCTAGATTTTAAGATGATTTTTTTGTTGTGATTTGGTCTTGTACTTGCACTTTAAGACAATTTTCTGATACAAGTCAAGACAGTGATGAATTAAGGGTCTGAATACTTCTGTAAATATAAGATTCCAGGATTAACAAAACACTTCCAAAAGCATTTTTTTAATGTTGACACAAAGCTTCTAATTTACTCCTTTTATATCAACTGTATAATTTCTCTCAGCTACTCACTGAGTGTGTTCATGAGTGCTCCTCCCCTCTCTTGGTGGCAACTGCTGGTGCTGGTATTGATGACAGGCATGCTGTAGTTGGCTGGGGCGGAGGGTGGTGGCAGGGCAGAAGTCCGTTCGTCTTCTGAGTCACTGCTGCTGGAGTTGTCATCACTGCTGGAGGACGAGGAGCTGTTGGAGTCTGAGGAGCTGTCACTGCTGCTTAGCTGGTCCATGACCTGTGCCTCTGCCATCAACTCTGTACACAGTGGCACATGCACAAACAACGATGAAGAAATGGAGGATAATTATCCACATTTAGGGGGGGGGATGCACACTGAATAAAATTTCCTTTTGATGCAAATATGCTAAAACAGTCAAAAATAAAATGTGGTTGCTCATGAAAGTCAGTACAGTTGAAGACATCATGCCTGACATGGCATTACCTCTCTCAATGTCGCCCATGGGGGACGCTGGGGAGGTCTTCTCTTTGGGGGGAGAACTCTTAGAGCTTGCCGTGGTCTTGGTGCTGCTGCTGCTGCTGCTGCTGTGGTTACTCTTCATCTGCTGGCTCAGGCGGCTGGTCTGCTGCTCCAGGCGTGAATGGATCTTACTGCTGCCTTCGGCCCTGGGAATGTACAGTACAAGTAAAAATACAAAGAACGTCTCTAATAGCTTCTGCACAATATTATGAAATTCTGGCAAAATAAAATGTGAAGCACTGCATGTTTCTATCAGCTCCCATTATGAGAATACATTTGAGAGGATGTAACACAATTACACTGATTCAACATCAGTAGCTCTGCATTTTGTCAATACCTCGATAGTTCCCCCACTTAGCCAAGCTTAAAAACTGTTTAGTATTTTGGTTTTTATACCAAAATTTCTACATTCAAAACATGTAAACACACACTCACACAACACACAATATTAAAAATGGTAAAATGTGTTAAAGAAATACAGATTTCTTTCTTAAGTAATAGTGTTAACATAATCTGTAACCAGTTTTTCAAACCACCTGGTCTTCTTCACAACTATGTTGCTACTGAGTTTTTCCAGTCTGTATTCTCCTGTGTCATGGTTCACAAT
>NW_018128198.1:159579-171859 GCF_001952655.1 Monopterus albus | reverse complement strand
CATGTATGGCCTCTTGGATCCCTTGAAGACCGTGACTGGAGCACTTGAACCCTAAAAATACAGGCAACACAGGCAGGGTTGTAGTCAGGATTTTGAAATACTGGAAGTCTGAGTCCCCTTTCTCCTGGAAACATTTGACCAGACATGTGGTCTGTTCTGTTTTATTTCTTGTTTTAATTATTAATATTGTGGTATCAATGAAAAAGTAAGGCCTGTCCACTGATTCAAAGCCACAAAACATATTCAAAAAGACAACTTCAGCTCAGTGCCATGTTCTTGATTGAGCTCGTAAACAGGGGTCCAACAACAAATCTTTGCCCAGATGAGCCCAGAAGGTTAATCCATCCAGCCATGCCAAACATCCACACATATTTCTGGTAGAGAACAGCTTTGGAGCATCACACACTGACCTCTAAATTAGGTAAAGTAATAGTGACTTGCTCTCCTTTGCCCACTTCAAGCTCTCCTTCACATGCTGTATCAATGGAGGCTGGTTTGAAGTCATCTATGACAAAAAATAAAACAAAATACATAAAAAGTACATATTATAGGTCCACAAATTAATGTATATAATATATTCTCAGCATCGGCAACACTACCACTGATGTTATAATACTATTCCAACTCAGTGTTTCAGTTAACTATTTGTACCACCAGATGGTATTATCGTACAGATTAACCAATGCTATCATTAGCTAAGTAACATTTTGGCAGCTGGGGCATCAATGGCTTGCAGAAGTCGAGAATTAACTTATGAAAATGACAAAGAAGACAGAGCACTGTCAACTTACTAAAAGACGACAGAAGCAGAGGAGGCAACTGGTTTGACAAGAAGGCTAAACCTGGCTCCATGTCAAACAGCTGTCTTCGGATTGTTAGCTAATGAGCTAACTAGCATGCTAGTGTTAGCTGCAGCAACAGCCAGACACAACTAACTGATTCAAAGTCCCACTTACATCGTACAGTATGGTAGGCACTTTTCGGGTGTTTCTCAAACGTCTCTCCTAATTTCAGGACATGTTCTTGATTGTCAAAGTTGGAGTATGCTGTACCATTCATCCTGAGAGTTTCATGGGCTGTAAAGTTTCTACAGTTTTTTTTTTTAATTCGATAACCATGTAAGGCGGAGTACGGACCACCTCATTGATGCCGTTAAGTCCCACCTTCTTCTGGTAGGAGTTTATAATTGGTCAGCCGGATGTTCTCTCGTGTGATTGGTTCAAGGCCTGTCAATCAAATCTTCTTAATGCAGCTTCAGGACAATTTGGTACTTGAATGTTTCTTATTAGACTCAGCATTCATGTATTGTATTATGTTAACGTGATATTCACTGTTATGTGTTGAAGTAAATTTTGTAAAAAAAAAAAAGGTCACGTTTCCTGGGTATTAGGCTTCTAAAGGGATTGTTGTTGTGCCCCCTTTGACCCCGACTATACACCACAGGTTTGTTATTATGAGGTGCAGGGGAACCACCCAGTACACTAGAACTAGAACTAAATGGAATAGTACTGATTTATCAATTAGTCAACGGACAGAAAAGTATTTTTAAACAAACTCATTAATAATTTAATTAATCTTAAGCTAAATTCACTGATAAGAGCTTCTCAAATGTTAATATTTGATGCTATATTGAATTTATCATCATTTATTTTAGGTTGATGTGTGTGATTCAGCATGCACTTGGCCCCCATTGTTCACTTACCCACTCAACTCCTAATAATAATTATTGAAAAACTATTTATAGTTTAAATTATATTCCATTAGAGCACAAAATAGATTGGAATGCTTTTTTTTAACATGTAAAGATCAACAGATTTTTACAGGAACAAAAACCGGTGATGCTCATGTAATGTATAAACACAGCAATCATATCATAACAAACCTTGCTTTTGAGTTTATGTTAAAAGTAAAAAATAAAAACATTCTTGAGAATGTAGTTTTACTTAAAACAATAGCTAGTAAAACCAAATCAACTCTGACAGTGGAGTGAGATAATTGCACTTTTTGAAAATAATTGTGACATTATTTAGCCATTGCTGGACGTGCACTGTTCTGTGTTGTGCATAAAATGTGATATTGTCCTTTTATGTGTTTGTTAACTTTAAAAATGCTTAAATTCAGAATGAATAAAAGTCAGTATAACAAATACAGCCTCAACCTACAGGTGGGTCCCAACACTGCCAGACCTATGCACTAAATTAGCAGCATCACTGGCCTGAGCTGTAAAACTAATTACTGACTGAGCTAAACAGCTCCAGCTCATTGATGTTCTAGCAATGAGAGACTAATGAACTGATGCAGACATGCTTCTGATTGCAGTTTCAACCTCCACAAACTGCAAAAGCTCTGAGCACCACGAACCCTGTGATGGTGAAATTATCTCTCTTCCTCTCCCTAATTATTCCTAAGCCTTAAATTCATGCCCTGTTTGCAGTTTACTGCGGCCATATGCTCTACTGCCTTCAAACATTAAAGGACCAACATCTAAGACAAGATCTGTCAAGATTACACAAGTGTGTTATCCTGTATTTGTCTCAACAGACCTCCTGTCCACTTACACCACTTGAGGGGATGCTTTGTACTATATGTACACATGTGTCTGTGAGTTCGATGCAGAAGAAAAGTGGTTTTGGAGATGCTAAGAATAATCTGAAATAGGAAGGAACAACAGAGGAAACATTGGTATTAAGCAGAAAACAGTGCTCCAAATAAACTGCTTTATAACCTCTATATTGTACATTTCAAGTCTAAAAATGTTGGGATGGGTGCAGATTGGGATTATTTCAGGCACTCGTTGTGATTTTAGAATCAGAATCAGAATCAGCTTTATTGGCCAGGTGTGTCGGACACACAAGGAATTTGACTCAGGTACATCGGCTCTCGATGTGTATGTCCCCATGCAAGGGGCAAGTAAACAGTAAACCAACATAAGGCTAATTTTACCACTTTTTGTGATTACATTCCCATTTAAAAGATGCCAGCACCTTGTTTGAAGTGACCCGGATGGACTGCAAAAGGACAGGAATTCTTTTTCATTGTGTCTGTCGCCTATCAAGTGAAAAGAAACCAGTCGGGGTCTGTTTCCATGGATGGAGGTAAACAGTGGCTGTCCTCTGGTGATATCAGTTACTGTGGGGGTTGCCCTTGGGCTGTGGGAGGTAAGGTTTACTGTTTCCAAGCAACTATCCACAGTTGACTGCAGCGGTCGAGCCACAATAGAGAGTTCCCGGGTTGTAAACCAGTAGCAGAGATGACAGCCTGAGTCTGAGCCTGAGAGGAAGCGTGCACAGCCAAAACAAACTTTTTTTTTTTACTATAATTTGAACAAAAACATGTATCATAATTTTAGTGATTAGGCTAAGTGAAATGATAGAAGCACAGTTCAACAACAGCACAAACCACAGACCTGTTGACTATATTAATTTAGTTTAGTTTAGTTTTACCAACAGCTGTTTTCTTCTTCTTCTTCTTTTGTTGTAGTTTGTTTATCTTGTTGGTTACGTGGCTTCGCTGTGTAACACTGCAATTCCGCAGTCGCAGATTATTCTGTATATCTATCACAATGTACAGATGTTCATATCTTTAGTCAGTCAGTAGGAGTAGAAGGAGCAGGCAGCTGTTAGAGCACAGACACATCTGGCTCTGACTGGACTCTTGCTAAATGATGGAGAGTGAACACCACCAATATCTGGGCCGACAAGGGGGACATATGGGCCGAGTGTGACCACAGCTAGACATTGTCTTCTGTGCCAGTCATATGCTGAGAGCGGTTGTCCTATGGCTAGTGCCGCTTTCACTTGCTGTCGGAAATATTAAAGTCACGATATGAATTTCCTACAGGCAATGTGTCCTCTTTGTAAGCCTTTCCTGTGGCTCTGAGCCTTTTGAGTTTAATATACAACAGCATATAACAATTTTACATAAAATATGCAGTTTATACATATATAAATCATACCATAACCATGTTACTGACATGATTTAAGCCGAGGAAAGAAGACATCCCGTTACGTTGATCCGAATTTAAAACTGGTAGTCTTGAATTTACGAGTGGCACGTGAAGGCAGCACAGTTCCCAAGGAGAAACCCGCAAAGAGGTCGTGCATCCGAGATCATCCGATAAAAATCCCCCCGAATAGCACAAGGAAAGGACAAATAATCAACGACTGACTGAGGAGTGTGTGATTTTGAGTCAGTGCTGTCTGGTCTGCACGGATCCCGGTGTGTAACCCACATCCTTCAGTCCGAGGAGCTGTGAGGGTCCAACCTGCTCAGAAACAGGACGTCTTCTCTGCGATGTGATGGAGGTGAACGCGGCCAGACTGTAACCGGGTAAGCAGCCTGCACATGGACAAATGATGGGTTGTATTGTTATCTAAAGACAGGTTATGGTTGATACCGCTGGTTCTTTTGCTTCACCAATCTTTGCTGCAACTCACCTGAAATCTTTATGCGTATTTGTGTGTGTCTGTGGACTTCAGCTTTGATTTACGCACTGGCCTTTACTTTTACCCCAGTTACTAATCTTTGTGTCTCCCTGATGGGCTACTGTCACACTTCCACACGGAGTTTGTAGATATAGTATTTGCATGTTATCACTCTGGAAGTTGTTCACAGTTTTGCCTCAGATTGAAAAGAAGCTGTGAGTTTGTGTAGTCTATTAATTATAGAGAGGCAAATATCATTGTCATGTATTGGTCAATCAGTTATCTATTTAAACACAACAACTTAAGGGAACCCATCTTCTAAAGTTCTTATTTCCTCTGCTAAACAGTCCAATAACCTCATCACAAATATTGATGATGTTCTATAATAAAATAATCAATATTTTATATATAGGCAGTTTACTTTGTAAGGCACTGTTGTGGAAGCTCAAGAATGAGGAATGAACTTTTCACCTTGACCTTTAAAGTCATCATGGACATGAAGTTCTTATGATTGCACATATTTCCTCTTCCTCATATTTCTTCTTCACACTGTTTATTGCATTTTCACTGATATTTCCTATTGCCTAAAAACACACCGAGGGCCTCTGTACTGAGTCAGATTCCTGTACGTTCAAGGATGATTCTGATTCTGAAAATGGAAAACTGGACATTTGAACATAGGCTTTCATGGTTCATCAACTGAGAAAGACCATGTGATATAGCTGAGAGCTCCAGAACAGCCACTGAATGGACGTTATAGTGGGAATACTTCGTCAGTCTCAGAGACAAAATGATAGTGATAGGACAAGCAAAAGGAGCAAAATATCAAATGTGAGAAATTTTGACCAGTGGGCTTAGTTGGCTCTTTATAAAGGAGAGTGAATTTTGAAGAAAAACCCCAGATGACCCAAGATAGCAGGTTGGAAAACCACACAGCAACAGAACAAAGACTATTTGTTTTGTGTTCTCTCCATGTGATGCCAAATGACATAGTAAGGCAGTGTAGTTATTTGTTATATCTTTAGGGGAGTCGCTCACGGCCCCCTGGGACATCTTTAACGCAATATTTTGGGCTTCGGTAAGCAGTCGCATCCAAACTGTGACTGGAAATGTCTCTAGGGCTGATGGGAAATCTGGCTCACCTCCAGGCTGCATCCAGATACTGTTAATGAATCCGGTAAAACTATGTTATTTGCACTAGCAGCAGTTTCTTTGTTTTCAACAAATGGAAAACTATATAATGGACCTCAGGCTTGCCACACATAAATAGTTGATGACAACAGACAGTGTGTTTTCCTATAGGCAAAGGTCACATGACTGGAAAAGCGTTTGAATTGTCTGGAAGAGCATTTGAATAGTGATGGGCACGCTCACAAAGACATTCCCCACAGGACTTGTGTCTTTGCACCTTGAAACATGGCACTGTTTAGCCTGCACAGTGTTTGGCCTGTATGGTAGTGGAAAGAATCACAGTCTTGACTGCCTGCTCCACTTCTCCATCATGTGTGGGGGGGTTTTGCTAAGGCATTTTCTTGTGTCTTTGTTATTGTAAGTAAACATTATCAGATTGATGGAAGCAATTTCTTGCTATTTTCAGGGATATCTGGGCATAACAACTGTACTTTTTGTCTCTGCCAAGGAGGTAATGTTTGTACTGGCCTTCTTTGTTGGTTCGTTCAGGTTTGTAGCCAATTCAAAATCAACTCACAATCAGGGCCTGTTTCTTTCACTTTGTAACTGAACATGACAGACTGACTAATGTTCAGTGAGACGCTCTGCACTGTAGAATCTCATAGATTTCCCTCCGGAGTGTTGCTCTGTGGCTGATCTCTACAGGAGCTTAATCACTGGGGTGATGTGTCCAGGATAAAAGGTCAAGCAGTGGCCCTGCAGACGTACTGTACAGCTCCCTGCTAACTACACACACACACACACACACACACACACACACACATACACACACTTAATCCCTAAATCTAACCAAGACCCTAACAACAAGAGGACTGGCCAAAATGTCCTGACTACCATGGTATCAAACCGGTCCTCACAGAGATAGCCAAGTAAATGCACACACACAGCCAGACTCAGTAAATTTAACGAGACAGGTCAATGTGCCCTAAGCCAGTAGAAATGCATGGCAGGTACACTAAGGGCCCCTGGGGCCTCTAATGCTAATGTTTACACTTGCGACAGGCGTCACATCAGACTGGCTTTGTTGAGGAACGAGATCAGCTTGAATGGGCAGAGTTTAATTATCTTCCATTAATTTATGGGCTGAGTTCAGCTGTTCTTTTTTAGTCCATCGACTTCCAATTACATAAATCCAAATAGCCTTTATTATTAAGGTTAAATCTTATGAGGCTTAATGCACAGTTTCCAAATGATTAGATATGACTACAGTACAGACTTAAATGTGATTACTGTTGATTTCTCTGAACACTGAATACAGTTTGTATTGAGTTTAATCTTCGGAGGGTGCAAACTCCACTCTGGCTTGAATCAGAAATGTGTTTTACATGCAGGAGAAGTAACATGTTTAAATAGTTAAAAGCTGAATAGGTAAAAAGCTTTACTTTGCTGTTGATGTCATTCAGCACCCACTCAGCCTTGATTAGAGGAATGCCACCTTGATTCAAGAGCGCAGTGATTACACTTCATAAAAACTGAGAAAGATTTTAAAAATCTGCTTAAAGTGGTGCACCGAGGGAAAGATGTCTCCGAAGTTGAGGTTGTTGACGTCAGCTCGTTTATAGATTTATATTTTGGAATTCAAGGTAAAAAAAGAGCTAAGCAACAATAGGAGTGTGTTTGAGGTAACCAAACCCTGTTGTCCCCTGAGAACCTTGTTTGTTCTTCTGTCCTGCCTGCCGGATCAACTGTAACACACCCTATTGTGTCCTGTTAGAACATCAGTCACAGCTGCATGCACAACTGCACGAATGCAGCACTGGTGGTGTGTGTGAGTATCCACGTGTATGGGTGTGCCACCCATCCTCTTGCTTTTACCAGTCAACAAAGAACATGGTGGGTGGATGACAGCCTGCAGTCCCTATACCTATTAT
Source organism: Monopterus albus (assembly GCF_001952655.1). Taxonomy (NCBI): domain Eukaryota; kingdom Metazoa; phylum Chordata; class Actinopteri; order Synbranchiformes; family Synbranchidae; genus Monopterus; species Monopterus albus. The sequence goes on along the minus strand of NW_018128198.1, from coordinate 164,373 downwards.
GGACAAGCAGTAATTAGCAGTGGAGTAATTAAGAATCAGGCAGCTGTGGTAAAGATAAACTGCTTCTGGGAGCCCATCAAGGAATGCTGCTGCTACTGCTGGAGGTGAAAAAGCTAATTATGCCTTTTTACGTTTCATATACACACCCTCAAAATATGGTTGCATCTGTGACTCACTTCATATTGGTTAGGGTGACAGTGATCTATCCCGGTTGAATAGTTTTCAGTGGTGCAGAGCAGTTTGAGTCCCACTGAGCTCTTTGTTGTCTTAGCAGAGGGAAAGAAAGGGCTGATATAAGAAAGAAAACCGTTTTTAAGGTGGAGGCAGAGTAGAGAGCAGGAAGGTCGCTTGATAAAATGTTTACGTAGGCGTCTAGCATCGATACTCTGTCAGCCTGACAAGGCTGGCTGCAGCTGATCGGCTGAGAGATCCCTTCAAAACCACACACACATCTAGCAGACTTTTATAAACAGAGCTGCGAAGGACACCAAATACTTTTATGCAAAACAAATACTTATGCACTGTCAACCTTGTGGCTGATAATGCCTCGGAGGGCTAATGACAGGGTCAGCGGAGATTTCCATGATGTATTTGACTGATATAATCTGTTTTGAAGGTATCTCACAGTGTTCCTGAGAATAAATATGCAGCTCCAGATTGAGCTGATTACTGTCTGGCCTGTTTGATTAGGTTTTGGTTCAGTTATTGTTGCACTGGTTTACTACAGTCTACCTGATGGAAACTCCAGCACTGTACCCACCGATCATTTCTTTTCTCCTGTATAAGTTGGTTGCCTCCATCCCATAATGTTATTATCTGGATTAGCATAATCCATTCAGGTTTATTATGCAATAGTGATAAAACTGCTACTGTGGTTCATAATCCCTGATGTAATGGTAATAAAAGAAAAGCACAGTATCGCCTCCAGTGTTTAATCATTTATAGCACACCTTTAGAACCAAAGCAACAAAAATGGGTTGTATTTTCAGAAAGCATTGTGTTTGTTCCCTTAATGGAACCCACTCCTGATTACTCTGTGTAGTCTCCACAGTAACAAAATGCAAAACAGATGTTTTAATTTGATTTAATGTGCCACCTCCAGTACATCTCTCCTAACTTTAGTATCACCTGGAATGTAGGCGTTGCCGTTCTGTGTGTTAAGTGTGTGGAACTTTTCTACCAAGTCAGACAAAAGATGTGGGTGGTTATTTTAAAGTTGCCCTAACAAGCAGCAGCAGCAGCAGCCTCCTGTTTTCTAAGTCAACACCTCACTGACAGCCCCTGGCCGGGGAGGCGCCAATAGTGATAAAACTGCTACTGTGGTTCATAATCCCTGATGTAATGGTAATAAAAGAAAAGCACAGTATCGCCTCCAGTGTTTAATCATTTATAGCACACCTTTAGAACCAAAGCAACAAAAATGGGTTGTATTTTCAGAAAGCATTGTGTTTGTTCCCTTAATGGAACCCACTCCTGATTACTCTGTGTAGTCTCCACAGTAACAAAATGCAAAACAGATGTTTTAATTTGATTTAATGTGCCACCTCCAGTACATCTCTCCTAACTTTAGTATCACCTGGAATGTAGGCGTTGCCGTTCTGTGTGTTAAGTGTGTGGAACTTTTCTACCAAGTCAGACAAAAGATGTGGGTGGTTATTTTAAAGTTGCCCTAACAAGCAGCAGCAGCAGCAGCCTCCTGTTTTCTAAGTCACCACCTCACTGACAGCCCCTGGCAGGGTAGAAGCTCCCTTCGTGTGTGACCTCTCCACCCGTCATAGTACAGCTGCAGACAGGGCTCCAGCTGTGCTCACTCTCTGTTCACATCTTCTTCACTAACTGTCTTCCTCTGCACTACACACTCTAATGTTCCTGTATGTTCTCCCTCTGTCATTTGTTCCCGTTCAACGAGGGGAAAAAGTCGGCACAACTGGAGATGTCCCCATCCTCCATCAAGAGTGGTGCAGGTGCACCTTTTTTAACTCGACAACCGTAAATACAAGGATTCAGACGCTGTTTCTGGCTTCGTTGTACATTGCAGTGAAAGCACAGTGAGAAGCCAGACGGTGATCAAGTCATTGTTGCTGAAGAGGGGTGGGAGACTAGAGGAGGTAGCTTGAAATAAACCTCAAGTGATATGACAGTGGATACTATGACAGGATAGAGATGTGTTGATTGGTAGAGATTTAAATGAGCGTCACACTAAGGCATAACCCGGGGAGCACTGTATTGCTATTGATTTGGGAGGGTGCTAATGCTTCTAAGGTATGAATTGACTTCCACTCTCCCCTGTTCAGTCCTGTTACTGTCACAGACAAAACTACACTAATATTACAATAACCCTGGCAGCAGTATCAGGATCTGAATTTTTGTATCTTCATATTTCTGCTAAAACATAAAAAAATCACCTGGTAAGTGTTTAATTACAGTAAAATCCATTAAAATATGTTATAAAGGATTTAAGATTTCACACTGTGACAGGTTTAGTGGCACAGCCTTCCTTACTGTACAGTTTCACCTATTTGATCTTATCTTTATCTCACTGCTCTCAGCCATGAAATAGGCTCAGACTGTAGCAATGTTTAATTTCTCCTGACAACTAGAATCACTCACCCAGTCCTGAAAAAAGATAAATATACAATAATAATTCTGACTGAGTGGATATTTACCTGAGAGTATTTAAAGAACGAGAAATGAACAGGCCGCACAGTGAAGTGTCGTCCTCTTTCTCATCTGCATGTTGAAGGCAGCGGCATTTTACCAGCATAATATATTTCTCTCAGAGGAGAGATTTGTGTGATGTGAAGCCAGATGCAGAATGTTAATGAGCCTGAGAGCCCCTGTGCTGCTCTGACAGCTTGAAGACGTCTGTGTGTGTATACTCTATGTGCACAAACATCCTCTGGCCTATTAGGAGTCAGGTCAGACCACATTTTTACCAGTAGGCAGGATTATCCTGAAAGCAGCTGAACCAGCATACCTGTCTAAAGAGGCTGGTCGGTTGATCAGCAGGGTCTCTGAAGACCCATCTAGTAAAGTTTGGACAGGGTGGCCAGGCTGAGGCACAGACTTAGAGAAGAGTGACACATTTGAAATACATGTAAAAAGTAAATTAAACACCTAGTTCAATGAAATAATAAACCACACACTATTAAGAATCAAATAGTTTATTCTGTGTAAAAATGAGACGTACTACTTTCTTTAGCAAACTGTGGGTGTGCTCCTTATTGAGTCCTGGCTGCAGGCATCACTGCTGCACAGCTGCCCCCATCCCCACCCCCCAAGGACGATCATGCCATGTACTCAAATACAAAATATTGTGCTGCATTCATGGTATAAAATAAAATGAATTTGACCCATATCAATTATAAAGCACCAGAAAATGAATAGGTGTATTTAAGGCAACAAATTTGTCATGGTTTCTCATTTTTCATCACATTTTGACTCTGGTTCAAGAGGCTGAGGACCCTGCACTGACTCTCAGTATCTGCTTTGCCTTTAGCAGTTTGGTTGGTGAAATACTTTATGGATTAACATTCTGGCCTGCTTCATTTGTCTTTTTTATTTTTATTTTTTGGTTTGCACAAAGTTCTGTGCTCCCCAGATGTTACCTAGCCGCCACGTTGTGCAGTTTAATCTCCTGTTTTAAAAAGGAAAACGTCTTTTCAGATATGGAACTTCAATAAACTAACATTTCCCACAGTGTTCCCACTTGTTTCTGTCCATGTTTAACATTAGAAGCACCTTTTTTAATGTGACTGTCTCTTCTAATGGCTTTTCCACGTGTCGTCATGTGTTCAACGCGTGCAGTGATCTTGTGTGGCTTCCTGCTCCTCCCTCGGACCCTCACTTATATCATGGTCATTGTGAATTGTTACACTTCAGCACAGCCATGTTTGGTCCAAACAGGGACCTCATGCAGACTAATCACCTCCAGCAGTTCACAGCCATCACTTGTTACCAAATACAGTGTCATTGACTTAGATTCAAAAAGCCTCAACCTCCATTAAATAATCTGCATTATAATTAGTCTCTGCCAGCCTCTTCTATTGATGTGTAGATCATGATGTTTCTGCTGTACAGCCAAGCTACTTGTACTGTGAAGATTGCTGCAGTTCAGTTTTGATGTCTGCATTTTATTTCCACCTCTGACACACAGACTCTTTGTGAATGGTCAGGAAAAGAGAAATAACGCTGATGTCTGTGTTTCAGAGGCTGATCTTCTCTTTATGAGAGATGATCCAGCCAAAAGTTGCTTCTGTTTTTGTTTGGGTTCTGGGGTTTCAGTGTAGTTAGTCCACTGTGCTTCTGCACCAGTGCCAGTCATGGTGTAATCATACTGTAAGTTTCACAGATTCCTGGTACTTATTCAGATGCATGTTGGGGGCGGCTGTGGCTCAGGAGGTAGAGCGGGTCGTTTCCTAACCGGAGGATTAGCGGTTTGATTCCCGGTTTGTCCAGTCAACATGTTGAGGTGTCCTTGAGCAAGACACTGAACCCCCAGTTGCTCCCGGTGATGTCACTGGTGTGTGGGTGCTTGGGAGTGCGAATGGGTGAACGGCCGAATAATGTGTGAATAGTATGTACAAACAGAGAGATAAAGATGGGAGGTGGTGTGGCCTTGTACATGGATAAAACTTTTTGTTATAAAAAAGTGGAGAAAATGTCTAGGGTGGTGGAGAATCTTCTGGATTGTGTGACGGTTAAATTACTTTTGGAAAAAAAGAAGAATGTTGTAATAAGCTGTATTTATAGAGCACCTGGAGCCAGTATAGAAAAATTTAATGACTGGATGGA
>NW_018128198.1:129503-155927 GCF_001952655.1 Monopterus albus | reverse complement strand
AATTATCTATGTAGAGATACTGCTTGCAAACCATGATGATAAGATGATGTCATGGGGTAGGACTGGATAAGTCTGACTTCTTCCTACTCCATTCAATCATGTACTAGGTATAAGCACATTGATATTGGATTAGCATTTGTTGGATATGTGTGAAATTATGTGTGTTGATATATTGACTGTCTTTGCATGCTTGAAAGAATCAATCAATCAATCAATCAATCAATCAAAGCGCTTTGAGTTTGCTGTAAAAGCATAGAAAGGTGCTATACAAGTATAAGACCATTTACCATGTTGGTATTATTTGGCACTCTGTGAAGTGGAACTGGTTAATATGGAATAAAGGGCACCTTTCTTTATTTAAGCCAGGGAGCCAGTTTAGTATATATTTGTAGTGGAAATGATAATGAAGATGATATTAACCAGCAGCAGCACAATCCTGCAGCACACCAGTAGCAAATGACCACATCAGTGTGTCTCATCTGGAGGAGCAGGGTTATAAGAGTAACACTGGTCTTCAAGGCTTCCCATCAGGAGGGCTGAGTTCATTCAGTGTACTGTGTGGCTGCAGGCATGTTGATTAATGAGACTCCCCTCTGCACACGGGCACTTAAATCAGCCAATACAGGCCTCAAGAGGAAGCTTCATTCAAACACTCATCTAAGTCATAGAGGTTTCTTTATGTAACATCTGTCATGTACTTTAAATGCTGGTTTGATGGCTCTGCAATAGCCATTCATTTCTATCAGAGCCACTAAGTACAGATGGAAAACTAGATAATGAACGATGGTTACATTTAGCTCTTTTATAAATGCCCCTTTTCCAGGCAGGTCACTTGTTCTAGTGCGCTGCCTGGTCCGATCAATCAAATCACACATACACTCCCAGCATATTTGGCTGGACAGAGCAACTCAATAAAAACCAGTGACTGATGGAGCGACAGCCTGCAGCCTTCGTATGGGAATGAAACTGTTATATAATGAACAGAAAAAAAACAAATTAGCTTAATTGAAAGCACAAATAATCATTAGTCATGCCCCTAGATGGTAGCATATCTAGTATAGTGGGTTGTGCACATTCACACATGTCATGAGTGAATGAAGTTTTTGCAGAGGGATGCGGGCTGCTTCCCCCGCTGCCTTTGTTTCTTTAGCACTTTGGACATGTTAGCTTTCATATAACTGTCCGACTGTAAGAAGAATGTGTGCGTACACTCATATAGCCAAGTACTGGACAAATTAAAACTATGACCTTGATCAGCAAAGTTACTACAGTTCACCATGTGTGGGTCATTCAGGTTTTTATTACATTTCATAGCAAGTCATCAAATAGATGCATTTATAGATCTGTTAGTATTAGAGTGCTTTTCAAACATTTCCCAGGTTTATGTCAGTGGACAGGCCCAGTTCAGTGTGCTAAGCCTGCAGCTACCTTCCTGAGTGTGTGTCGCTGTCTTCCTCTGGGCATTGTGCCCTCCATCAACCTCCACCCAGTCGCCTATCACTCTATTGATCGTCAGGCATTGTGCCCCACAGTGACCGTGTGGTCAAGCACAATCAAGCTACAGACAAACATACTGTCAGAGGACATTTTTTATGACATCCTGTATTAATCCACTCTTCCCCCTTCACTACGTAAACCTTTCCATCCAGCCAGGGGCTTCAAGAACATTGCATTGTTCCTCCACAGTAGAGCTAAGAGTAACAGCTATTGTGCAGCAGTTGATGTCCAGTATGTGAACACAGTGGCTGCAGCACACTCTATTAGGCTCCCTCTGTGTGTGTTTGTTTGTAATACCCTGAACAAATGACATGACTGAAGCTTGGCTCGTGTTGGTTTCCTGCTGTGTTGGTTGGTTCAGGAAAACCCTCTCCTACAATAGGAGGCTTCCTGTTTCAGAGCTCGCAGGGTTTCTTAGTTTATACTAAAGGCCAACTCATTCTCCTGCATCTCCTTGGGCACCCTCTCTCCTGTGTCATGGAGGTTATGCTAAAATTAGCAAGTCTCATAAAGTAGTGGTGTAACAAGTTCTTTTTGTGTTTGCACCCACAGATGTATCTCTCTCTCTAACTGAGTCTTGCTCTCTCTCCTTCTTTGTCCGTGACTCACCCACGGCAGAGAGAGGGCTGCGTGAATTATTGAACCAGTGGTGGAGCCCTCATAAATTATCTAACCATAAGTTGCTGAATGGAGCAGAGCAGCTCCGTGGATACATCTCATCATGACTGTCATTGTCAGTGTCACCTAGACCTCTGTAAGGGTCTGATAAGAGGAGAGGGCGAACCTGGGCACACACTCATACATTATACGCTGACTTCTTCTTGGCTTTGATGGGACTTTCGGACTGGACTTTTGAACAGGGTAGACAACAAGTCAAAGTAAATTACATCTGGATAGCCACCTTTAATTAGTCAACATACATAAAGATTTGCTACTACCTCAAGTAATGTGCCAAGTAAGCAGTTTTAGGGCTTTTAAATTCCATTCAGGATTTTTTTCTGCAACAATTAATACACACATGTAATATGAAAGGTGTCATTCATAAGACAGTTACCACCATTCTACAGTTCTGTAAAATGTTTTGGCCTTTTCTAGTTAATTGTCATGATTGTATAGCTGGTAAATTCTCCTTTCAGTCCTGATGAGCAGCAGCAAATCAGCTTTAAACCCACAATTCAATTTTATATGTATAGCACCAATTCACAACAACAATTATCTCAGGGCACTTTACATAATAAGGTCACTATTATAAGGAAAACCCTCCCCCCTTCAGCAGCACTTGGTGACAGTGGGGAGGAAAAACTCCCTTGAACAGGAGAAACCTCCGACAGACCTCTTCTGCCTCGATGGGTTGGGGTGAGTGGACAGAGGAGAGAGAAAAGAAAAGCATCAAGTAACAACAAACAAAACAACAAGCAATCAAACACTGGGCAGGTTAAAGTCCCCGGTGACAGCTCATCAGAGACGTAGAGCTCTGAAGCCAGGGATACTGGCAGAAAGCAACAGGGAGAGAGAGAGAGGGGGGGCACACTATGGGACAGAGAAACACTAAATGAATGGAATGTAAAGGTGGCACGTATAAAAATAAGATGGAGAGGGGATGGGGGGTTGGTGGGGGCTCAGAGCATCATGGGAGGACCCTCAGCCTGAGCCTGTTACTAAAAGCTCATACACCAAACCAAACAGTCTTAGAATGCATGTCAGTGATTTCATTATTTCCAACAAACAAAGGCTAAAACCACTGGTGAAGTTAAACATACTCAGTGGGAGAACAGCCCAACTCCTTAGTGGTTACTAAAACAGACAAAGCTGGTGCAAAAAGTGTTCAGATCACAATATGTTTTATTATGGAACTGGTGGATCCAGAACCAGGGCTAAAAGGTGAGTGAAGATTGGGCTGACATTCATCAGGTGACCACAAAATAGTGGTGCTCTGCATCTACTGGATGTGTAAACCATAAAATCAGCTTCAACATTAAAAAACTGGGACTTCTGTCTAAGCTTCAATATGCAATAAGAAAACACAATAGCTTTTTTTATCCTGTTCTTCACATCTTAACACATGTATGGTCAGTTTGTGGGTGACAGAACTTTGAGTTACACAAAGTGAAATTCTTCCTTGTTGTCCTCATGTCTGTCACACTGCCATTACACTGACCTCACTGAGGTCAAAGTTTAATACAGCTTAACTTTGGGCACAAGATTTGGCAGAAAATCAAAGTGGTAGGAGTGAAAACCATTCCTCTGAACTAGTTCAGTCAGCAGATGTTTGAACTGTTCAGTTAACTGCTCCAGAAAACAGCGACATTGATTTCAGTTTCCTAGAATATCTTTAAATGTCTTGTTCACAATGATATAAACACATCTGAGATACTGGAATCAGCAAACTGACTGATCAGCTGTTAGAATATTGTACTACCCTGCCCAAAATGCTGTTCACCCTCCTCCACATCACACAGCAGCTGCCTGTAACCAAAGCAGCACCAGCAGTCATTTTGCCAGCATGTGCAGTCATCACAGAATTTAAATGGTCATTTCACCGTAGCCAGTTTGGCAGTGATCACGTACCGTATGCTCCCAGACCTCAGTATAAACACAGTTAGACTTACCTTCCCAGACTAATGCCCTCCTGTGGCTGCTGTATTGATAGTCGGATGTGTGATGGAGCTTCTAAATATTGGCTTTGAACAGCCTTGAGAGTTTTAGTGTTTCCATTGATAACAGGAAGCCTTGAGATGCAGAACAGCAGGTGCTTAGTGAACACGCCCCCTACAGTGAGTGGGCTGCATTGACGGGCGATAATGGCTTTATTTACACCTGTTATATCTCTGTTCTGTCACTCGCCCTTGTGGAAGAATGATAAGGAAATGATCTGACTAATAGAGACCAAGCATGTACAGTAGCTCTGTTTGTGCTGTTTCTTAGACACAGTGTGGCCGATGCCTACATGATTGCTTTCATGACTGTTGTTCCCAAAGGGATTGTGGGGTATGCCCCTGGAGTCATTACAATTACTGTTACAGTTATGGGGCAAATATCCTGACAACAGAGCCTCTGCATTGTTCTATGAGGCACTCACACCATGTTCATACACGGTGTTTGTTAAAATTGTTCTTCCTTCCAACACCTGTTCCTCCAGCAGAGCAGCAGATTTGATTAGACTCTGTGCATTCTGCTGTGTAACTAAATGCGCATATTAATGAGAAATATTGGATTTTATTGAGATGGAGACCTCTTGCTAGTGCAGCATGGTGATAGAGAGCTGGTTATCTATGCATTCATTTTCATAATTCATGACACGGTTAGAAACCATATTGGTTGGTGGTAGGAGGTTCTACTTGATGCACAGTGCCGCCCTTTAGCTTTTAGCTTTTAGTAGAGACACCATGTGTTTGTTTTCACTTGATTTATCAGACAGGGGGTAAAGTTTTAGTGGATGCACCTTTGTAAAAGAAAAGAGAATGTCCTGAGGTTGTTTTTTTGTAATGACTTAATTTAGACTCAACATCCTCATGTAGTACCTCTGGTTTTGGAGAAATGAAGCCTCATGAGCTCATGGACAGCTCTTGTGTCTCATCTGGTCAGGCGTTTTACTGGTGGATTACTTTTATCCAGGACACTCTGATCCTCTGTATGTGATTCAGGTCATTGGCTGAGAGAGAAACAGAAAATTAAGCATTAATCAAGTATCAGCACTTGGTCAGGGTGATGACACAGCAGCAGCACCTGCCTGCACTTTGCTCTGTGTTTGTGCCTGTGTGTATACCTCACAACTCGAGTGTGATGGCCGCTTCCTGGTTTCCATGCCAACCGCAAGGGCTGTTCATGTTGGAGCATGCTCAGTTTGGCTCCCTCTCCTGTAACAATAGCCAGTGAGAGGGCTGACACACACACACACACACACTCTCTCTCTCTCTCTCTCCCTCACACACACTCGACTCCAGCTCACAGTCAGAGTGAGACGGAAAAGAGAGGCTGCCTGCTGCGCTGCGGAGCTTCTAACAGACACACTGACCAACAAACACACACACTCCTTCAAAACAAAGGTGAGTACACAAACCTGCACATATTCCTCTGAATGTTCTGTCTTCTGTGTTTTCTCTTAGTTTTTATGCTGAGGACTTTGTAACATCACTAGCTCTGCCTCTGTGGAGGAAAGAGCTGCAGAGTGGAGACAGTTGTTGCCAGTGGAAAAACTAGAGATAACAATGAAGCATGTGCTCTGCTTTGTGAGTGACAGGACGGCATGTTTTCTTTTTTTATATTGTTTTGTATAACAGCATCGTTATATTGAAATGACCCTCTTTCCCAGCATGCATATATTGATCTTGTCATTTTATGAATGGCAAAAGCAGGCTTAATCATCACTCTCCTCAATCTGAGGTGTAGTAGTTGACAAAGCAGGGATCGCTCAATAATTCATGTAGCTTTGTATGGAGGAAGGTCAGTAGGTGTAATGTGACGCTTTGCATGAACAGATAGCAGTTTTAGGCTCTTTTGACAAGGCAGCTCGGTGTTAACAACCTTCAGGTCCTCATTTCTTCGCATGTTGACTTGATCCTCAGGTGTAACACAAAAGGTGAAGGTCTGTCCTAGAAGAAAAGGAAGACAGATATATCCAACCTGGTTTCTATGCTCAGCCATCTCTGTTATGTGACCTGCAAGTAGAGGGAATGTTATGAGCGTCTCCTAATGCCCAGCTGACCCTTTAAAATACTGTGTCTGTATGCATGTGCCTGTGTGCGATCAGGGGGTGGTCTGCACGGAAGATATCTTCAATAGAACCCTGTAGTCTCACCCTATTTCTCTCTGAGGAACACTTAGAGAACACACACACACACACAAAGTGACTACCCGCCTGCCACAAGATTAATTGCTGTGGCTGATAAATTCCTGGCTGGTTGATAGTGTCTTCCTCAGCAGCCCATTGTGTTTGTGCTTGTGTGTTGTTGGATGTTCACAGAGCAGCATGAATATCAAATGGCCAGGATTTTTAACAACAAACAACAAAAATCACCTCTACTTTTAATCTAAGTGTTAGCAGTTAAAGGTTATACATAAATTCTATTATGAAGGCCTATTTTGTATTATTACAACACCTGTGCTTTAATCTATTGTCATTCATTATTAATTAACCTAATGATTGTGTTCAGCCAATCAATAAATAGCTTAGTATATCAGTGTGAGAATATCATGCAGAATGTAGGTCCCCAGGTTACAAGGTTACACCTTTATAGACACTGTTTTGCCTGATCAACAGTCCAAAAACCCTAAAGAATTAAATTTACAGTGATATTCATAAACACAGAAAAGCATCAAATCGTCACATATGAGAAGCTGGAGCCACAGAATCACTTAAAGCTATTTAAATAGATTTTTTGTCCACTGAAGAACCTCAACACCAGAAACCTACACCTCTGACACATCATGTCCTTATGCGGTTAGTTTGGCTAACATGTCAGCAAACAGCTGTCTCCTGACATCTTCGTCACCGTTCAGTTGGAGTCATGTGTGTTGAATGTAAGTCGCTCTCTGTTTAGCCCTGTGAGCTACAGTATAAGAGGCCAAGAGAGTTGGTGAGAAGAGTAACCTCCTCCACAATGGTCATTTGATCCATTATTAATATAAATGTGGGTTAGTGGAGCTTTAAACGCTTCAGCATTTCAGATTGTGAATCGTTTGCTTCTGTCTGCGCGTTCTCTCAACACAATGAGGAGGAGGAAGGCAAAACACTGCATCAGCCCTGGAATTTAACTGATGGGAAAACACACAAGCATGAGACGAGAGGAGGGGACACGCGGAGGCACAAAAAGAAAAGAGAAGATGAACAGAAATCGAGAGCTGTGGAGCGATAGATGGCAGACGGAGAGAGAGAGAGAGGCACTGTTTCACCCTGTGGGAAATTGGAAAATAAATTGAGTTGATACAGGCAGGTTTGCATAGTGATATTGATGCAGGGCAGTGGGAGGGGAGAGGTCTGGACTCATAAGAGGTTCACAAAAGGCTAATCATCTTCAAGGCCCCAGTTAGGATGATAAAAAGGCTTCCTGGGGTAGTAATTAGGAATTTCTATCTGCCTTCGATAAAAAGATACAGTCCAGTGTGACAGACTCTTTGGCAGCTGCGTTTAGAAGACTCTGTGTCCAACTAAATGATTGTTCTTCAGAATATTTAAGCCGAACCGAGGAACAGGAAACCTAATTCTCCTAGCAACAGTTGTTTTGAGTCTGCGTTTAGAAGCACTGTAGCTGTTTTGAAGCAGCTTGTGGTAGTATCTTCTGTTTCTGCTGGGATGTCAGTGTGGATGTTTGGTTTTCAGAGCTTGGTGTTTTCAGGGCTCAGAGCAGACGACAGACAGTGTGAGAGTAATGTGACCCTTCAATGATAATCTCCTCGTCCTCCCTCCTTTGTGGTAGCTAGGGTGTTTTGAGACAGACTTGTTTCTAACTTGTCACAGCTGTGCATGCTCTAAAAGAGCAAAACCCTCAGTATGGCTTTGACCAAAAAGTATTTGTATCACTCAGTATCAATAACCATAAACTAATAAGTTATGTCCTTTCCTCATTCTTTGATATTCCTAGTACAACTACATCTCCAGCCCAAGCCCAACATTTTTAAAATTCTTTGTCTATAGAATTTATACATCTACAACTATGTCTGGGGAATAATTGTGGCTATGACAAGCTATACTGTAGGTTGAGTTAAGGCCTGGCAGCTAAAAAGCAAAACAAAACAAAAACCTAAGTTCAGGTTCAAGAGAGACTGAGGTTACAGTTAAATCAGGTTTGTCACTACTTCGATTGGCACTGATTATTGGCATTGGATGTAAATATCAGTGTAATTCCTTGGCTGCCACCGTGACCTGACTTTGGCAGAAATGGACCGAGGAAGCCGTAGTAAACTGTGCTGGCACGAATGCAGCCTCACATACATTATAGAGTTCGTACTGCCTTCGAGTGCGGATGCTTGTTAGTCAGTCATTTTCATTTCTCGATGCCTTTCTGATTTTTCTGTCGGCTGGAAAGCTGTCCTCTCCTCCCATACAGTTCAATCCAGTTTGCTTCTGGAGAGGGAGGGGAGCTATATCAGCAGTTACAGGAACTGATAGGCATCGGTAAGAGCTGCTCAGTCGATGACCCAGGCCATGATGCATCGCTGATGAATCTCTGTTAAAGCTGACAATGAGCTGACAAGAAAATCTTTTGGAAAACACCGACACCCCCTCAGCAAGGTCAAGGGGCACTGAACCAGAGAAAGGAGTCAACTACGAGACCTAGAAACATCAATTCTCTCTTCTCAGTAATACGACAATGTATGAATTATTTTTCTTTGAATGTATAGAAGGAGGCAGAGGCCAGCTCTTAAGTTCTGATCCTGTAAGAGCAGAGCCTCTTATTTTGAAAAATGGACAAGCAGCAAGGCATCAATGAAACATTTGATGTTACTCAATAATAAATTATAAAACCAAATTTCAAATCAAGATCATACACCAGCGGTTTCTGTCTTTATTGACCTTTGAATCCATTTGTGTGGAAAAGAGTTATGAGTAGTTTTGGCCAAGTGGTGAGTTTTAAGAGGTAACAATATCTAGTATCCCACAAGAAAAAGGGAACAACCGGATAACAGTCAGAAAATAATAACTTTGTTACCTTCTTTGTTAAGATGTGTCACTAGTGTTACCTCCACTTAACTTGGACTGAATCCTATACAACAGACAAATTCAAATATGCTTCGTGTTCTAGTGCGATCTGTTTCTACAAGTTCCAAAACATAAAATGTGTTGTTTGTCAAACTGAGGACAGGACAGTCACTGGACTGAGACAGTAACTGACCTGCAGGTGTGTAACCACTGATGTATGTGGTCTTTGTTGGACTGAGATCTTAGGGTAAGTAGGGTCTTTTATTTCAAAGCAGCTGAGGGACTGAGGACAGGACAGTCACTGGACTGAGACAGTAACTGACCTGCAGGTGTGTAACCACTGATGTATGTGGTCTTTGTTGGACTGAGATCTTAGGGTAAGTAGGGTCTTTTATTTTGAAAAGAGTATCTTCAAGTTATAAGTACAACAAGGCATCAGTGGAACATTTTCCTCTAATTTCACTTTCACTGTATTCATGACGGTTGAGGATTTAGCCCAGGCCGCCACGGGCGACCCAGCTGGTAAAGCAGAATTTGTTTATTCTTGTTTTGAGTGACAGGCTGGTTCAGAAGAGCCAGAAGTGCTTTGATGGGATACATGAACGAGTTGTTCCTTTTTCTCTCGGCCTCCATCATCATTCTGTTTCTCTGTTATCTGTTTGTCTTCCTTCATTCCCAGTGATGGGCAGTGAGTCACAGAGCCATCTGCTGCCCAGTAAATCCTCTCCTGCCTTATTGGCCTCCTTTTGTTTATGAACACCACTCCTGGGACGACAGTGATACCTCTGTCTACCCTGTTTATCTCTTCTTTTGTTTATCCCTTCCTTCAGTCACCTAAACTTTACTTCTCCTTCCCCTCTACTGTCCTGCAAAGCTCTGTCACGTATTCTTCTTGCACTTCCTGTTACCTCCATGCATTGGCTTCTCTTCATTTCACCTGGTATAATTCTTCTTCACCTCATCTACTGCTTCCATTTTCTCCCAGGAGGCAGATTGTAGGAATTAGGTCAGGCACCGTGTGTGTGAGGGTGTGTGATCGTATGAATGTGAGCACTGTTGATGTTGTTTTGTTGATGTAGGTGTTGCTATTGCTGATGTCATTATGCACCCCAGCAGAAAAGACAGGTACAGGAAAACACTCTGGGGGCAGGTGTGTGTGTAGGTTACACACAGACTGTAGTGAGGGTGCTTTAAGTCCTCCAGGCCCTTCGTCGAACTTGACAGCTGTTATCTTGCATCGCTGTGGCGACTTGCTCTGCCCCTGGCAGTTCCTGCCATTGTGTTTTCTCTTTACATCTTGTATTACATTGGCTTTAGCACAAACACTGGCCTCGGGCAGTGGTTAGGGCCAGGTTTTCATAAGTAATGTGAGGATATGCTCACAATGTTAAATGCCGGCCTGAATTTGGGTGACAATTTCATGGCTTCAGAAGGCTTGAAATATTCCGTATTTGGTCCGTATTCATCCATTTTTGGGAGAATGGCATTTTTTAAACCTTTATTTAGACAAGGTAGGTTCTCAGAGAGGCCACCTGTCTTTTGCAGGAACAACCACAAACTGACCTGCTGGTCACGGAGCAGTTGGGGGTTGAGGGCCTTGTTCAAGGGCACCACAGTGGCTTTAATGAAGGTGGGGCAAGTATGTCATTGTTACCTGACCCACCCAGATTCTGTCAGTCCAGGGACTCTCTTTAGGCCATCATTGCCATCTGGTACTTATCAATTTTTGACAAATATGTAGGCATCACATAGTTGTTGTGCAGTTGCATTATACAGAGACGTGTTTCTGTGTTTGGCCTACACTCTCTGATATTAATGGTGTGGACAAAATACTAGGAACACTTGTATGCCGGTATAACACAATACAGTTCAACACAAACTGCAGCTTCCAAAATGATCAATTGAATCAGCACCTTTGAATATTATCACCTTCATGAAGGAAGATTTAATAAGTTCATTTTCCAAATAGGTGACTGATATTTGGAGCATTTCTACAGCTTGAACATAAAACTCTCCTGGTTGAGTCGCCAGTGCACAAGACAAACAGCTGCATTAGAAAACATCTGGTTTTCAAAGGTCAAACATACATAAAGACTGAAGGAGGGAAGTCAACCATGAAGTTGTACCTTTTAAAAACATTCACTTATAGACTGTGACATTATGTGGATGTGTGCTAAGACCAAGGTGAAGCTAAGCATTGCACATGATACAACACCGAGAAGTTTAAATCAGATTCTGCTTCTGTTTTGGATGAATCTGGGAACGTTGGTGCTGTGTTTTATCCCAGTGTGGAGACCATCACATTCAGAATTTGCTACAGTTGGTGCTTCTGACTGGCTTCTTCTCCAGAGCAAAACTGACAAAGGTTCATGGATATTGTAGTGTTCAGTCAAAAAAAACAAAAAAACAAAAGCAGGATTTCTCAGAAATGAGGTTTCACCTGGTTAAGCTTGCTGATATAAACCTATACACATAAACTATTCAGTAGGCACCTGTGTTTCTCTTCCAAGGAGCATTAACAACATTTTTAACAGGAAACAATATATGATATTGTAGTGGAGCTCAATTTTAATATACTGTTTGGATCTGAAACCAAAAATATGAGGATGTTCTTTTGGTTTGAAATGGTGGTTTCATCCTGAAAAGTCATTATTTGTTTGTGTCATGCTAGAGGTGTGCTTTAGGTTTCCTCTCATCATTACACAAAGTGAAAGGACAAGATCACTCATCATATCATATATTGTCCCTGTCAGGCTGTGTTTCTTTCTGTTCTGTAGGATGAGCCTTGCATCCCTTCATTCATCACGATCGGTGATGATGGGAGTGCTTCATTTCTGCAGCTCAGAGGGAAAGATGCATCGCACAGTTCGAGCTTCACAAACCCATCAGACAATCTGTTTGGCGAGCACAATTTTAAACTGTCACAGTGGATTGTAGTCACCACAGTGCATGTGCAGCAGATGTTGCCATTTTGAAGAGATGTAGTGTAGTTTGATCTGGTATCTGTAGGCGGTGTGTAGCCTGAATCATCTACCTGTTACCAAGCCGACTGAGGTCCATAACCCTCCATCATCCGTCAGTCAATAGAAGAGGCTGGCTATGGTGTGACAGAAAACCACTCTGCTGATTGGGTGACAAACACTCACACTGTTATTGAGATTATGCCTATTTTTATCAAGGCTTGTTCCTCTGTGATCGCTGGGTAATTACATGGCTTGCTGCTTCATAATTTATACATGAGCCACTGACATGCAGACTTCGATTGCATCTAATATTGGCCACAGAAATTGTGTGTGCACGCGTCCATCATTCTCCTAACTTGACTGTCTTGTAACCCAGACCTGAGTATCATTGTGCAGGGAAACACGTTTCCTAACTGTGCATGTGACCAATAAACACTTTGACCTTGACCTTGAAGTGGTTCAGTACCTATGTTAACATAAAACCTAGGTTTTAGGACCATTTTCATTATTGAATAACCCGCTGATTATTTTCTTGATTAATCAGTAAGATATCAGAAGATGTTACTCATCATGCCAACAGTCTAACACCCACAGATATCCAGTTTACCATCATATAAGACAAAGAAAAGCAGAAAATCCTTTGTCATCTTTGCTTGAAACATGAATCAGAATGGTTTGACAGCGTTTCTGTCAGATGACAGACAAGACAACACAGATATAATTTTAGCTGACCGCTCACATTTTAAAATAAATTAAGAGATGACTTTTAGAATTGACAATCAATACTTGGTGGTTAGTGCTGAGATTTGATACCCAGCCATAACATTTTTCAATAAGGCAGGTTAAGAACCCAAACAGCAAACAGGTACTCCAGTGAGATAAATAACATAATGAACCTGAGGAACACTTCATTTAAAATAACTAAATCAAGCACAATAAACTAGAGTGTGCCTCTCAGAGGAGTATCAGACCCCCCTTGTATCACTAAAGTGCACCAGTCTTTCCAGAGCACTATCTTTATTACAAGGCTTCACGTCACATGATAGCGCCCGTCATCATTGGCATGAATTGGCTCCTTTGAACTGTCTCTCCTCTTTGAATATGTGCTGTTAATGGAAAAGCACATGCAAAAGAAGCAGTTTGCTCTCAGCTCATCTTCTGTCTGTAAAATTTCTCTGCAACAATTCCACCTCTCATGAAATATGAATGAGACTGAGATGACCTGGACCCACAGCAGAAGACAGACACAGTAATGCATGTTGATTTGTAGGTGCTCTTTACTGCCACACTAAAATTACTTGGTTTTTAACCTTTTGTAATGCACCTAACCTAACACAATGGGGTGCTTTAAGACTAAGACTGTTATTTTTGAACAAATGTAGCTTTTAAACATGAGATTATTGGTACATTGTCTCCACTGTCACTTAGTGGAACAGGGTGAAACTGATGATGTGCATCCACATGCACAATACAAAGAAAACAGGGACAAACACTGGAAGACATTGTTTTGTACTGTAGTGCCACAAGTGGCCAAAAACTCTTTAAGTGCATTTATACAAGCTGAAGAAGAAGCACAAACCTTCTGCTGACTGCGATAAGTCAGTGCATGAAAGAACACAGTCAAAAATATCAAATGTAAACGCATACAGTAATAAAATGAGGCAAAACAGAAATCACCTGCATGGAAGTTCATTTCAGCCAATAACCACAAATATAGACCCAGCTTTAACTTGTCCAGCTGCAGCCTGATGTGCAGGGGAAAAGAAACAAGGCCAAAATAACTGAACAGAGCTGTGAGTTGTGATTTTAGGATTGAAATAGCAATGTAGTAACAATTCACATTTGGATATTCCAGATCACGTGTGTTTGTGTAACTGGGTGTCCAGACTAACAATGGCAATGCATCTAAATATACAATTGGCAGTGTTGCAAGGGATGTACTGCTTCAGGTAACAGAGCGAAACTGATATATGATCCAGGAGGATGAGTTCTATCTTGTAGAAGATGCTAAAGATGGGCTTTTACAACTTATCTTGGCAAAAATCTTTTTATTTCCTGTCTCAGCAATTGACAAGTAAACAACTGAATGACTTTTCTTTTCAAAAAGAGTTGAGTCGGTTTCATTCATCCATTTTACTGGAGCCTTGTGAGTCGTGCCAGGTCTGTAAAGATGCTTCTTTTCCTCCCAGTGTTTGTTCTTTAATCCTACCTCCTGCTACTACACAACACACAGCCATCATATCTCTACTGTGGCAATAAATTATCTCAAAATGATCATTTTCAGAGCCGAGCTCTCAGCTGCTGTACTGTTCATCTCCCCAGAGACCTGTACTCCATGCACATACCAAAGTCACACTGCCTAATTCATTGCACTCCTCCACACCTTCTTACCCGTCCTCCGCCTGCCGCAGGCTCCCGCCCACTCTCTCACCTCTCCTCCCCCGATGGGACCGGTGTCGGTGCTGCTGACAGTGCC
Organism: Monopterus albus; assembly: GCF_001952655.1. Classification (NCBI taxonomy): domain Eukaryota; kingdom Metazoa; phylum Chordata; class Actinopteri; order Synbranchiformes; family Synbranchidae; genus Monopterus; species Monopterus albus. The sequence continues at coordinate 141,352 of NW_018128198.1, read as the reverse complement.
CTCGGGTGGTGCCTCACTAACCCAGATTTCACTGGCTGATGGGAAACCATCATTTGTGGGTGAGGGTTTGTATGCTTGTGAGAATGTGTCTGAGAGGGGAAAAACCTGAAATGTTGAATGTTGCCTTTGAAGAAACTTCAGCATCTGTATGCAGCGGCTTTTCTTTTACTTTCCTTCTGTATTACATTCACTCCTACTGCTGTGCTTATTTATGGTTGGAAGTTGGAGCTTGAAATAGCAAAAGGTGTCAGTTCTGACCTAGTGCACTGCCACAGTGGAGAAAACTAGGATACACCAACTTATTTAGCTGAGCACAAGCACCTGATGCATTTAATTATGTACATTTAGGCAACAAACAATATTGTACTCCATGCTGACTGATTAAAACCAGTGAACGGAAATACTTTAAAATGAATCTGTCATGATGTCACCTACACATCACGTCTACCTCCCTTTAAACCTTTTTCCACTATAACCACCTGATATCCAAAACCCTACCAGCACCCATGATGCTGGCGAGGTGTCATAAGCCCCCAAAAGAGTCTAGGGCCCTGGGATTAACATTTACAGAGACAGCGGTTGAAGTTAAGGAAGAAAACTTTTTTTTATCTTCTTGTTTCCATTATGTTACCTTGACAGGCGCCAGGGCTGATTAACAAAAACACAGAAACAAGAAGAGGCAGGCAGGTCCAAACAAACAGAAGGGGGAAGCCACTCTAGCCAGCCACGCAGTGGGCCGTTGAACCACAGCGCTTCCCCTAAACCTAAAACATCCACACTAAACCGACCCAAAACCAAACCACAAAACAAAGGTTACCTGGCCTACCAGGATTAGGGAAACAGGAAGCTGTCACCAGCATAAACAGATGATTATCAACGTGGTGAGCAGCAGCAGTAGGTCTTCTCCAGCACATGTCTGTCAGCAAGGAGCTTGTGTGAGGCTGCATGATGAGTTTAAAAAACTTCCACATCTAGATAATCTTCTGCTCCCCTATATCTATTCTTCAGTCCTGTCATCCTCATCCCTCTCTGATTTCCTCCTCATTGCTCCTCATTTTCTTAGTTTGCATCGTATCTCAGCCATTAAGAAAACTAATCCCTCTGACTGCTGTTAACGTACAGCCTCCTCCAATGCTCCACTGCCCTGACCTCTCCCCTTTCCTCTGTCATCCTACTTGTCACAAGAGATTGAAAGCCACTGTACTTCATTAGGATAGTTGTTTCTTAGTGTTGGGCCCTGTGCAGGCCTGTTCTCATTGTGTGTGTGTGTGTGTGTGTGTGTTTTGATATACAACAACTCACAAGTCTCACATGTATTCAACAGGAACTGAGGCAACAACTGGATTATTTTCCTTATGGAATATATAATGATTTGTCACTTCACTGTTAAGTAAGTAAGGTTTATTTATATATCACCTTTCACAGATAAAATCACAAAGTGATTCACAAAGACAACAATGAAAAGCAGAAAACAGGCAAACAACAATATGCCAACAACACCAACGGATAATATGTAAAACAATGATAAAAATACATTAAAACACTATCAAATCAACTAAAAGCCAGACTAAACAAATGTGTCTTCAGCTGCTTCTTAAAACCACCAACAGATTGGGCCATACGCAGTGACAGGGGCAACGCATTCCACAGTCTAGGAGCCACAGCCTGAAAAGACAGGTCCCCCCTAGTCTTCAAACGGGTTTTGGGCACCACCAACATGTTCTGACTTGAGGAACCGGAGAGCACGCTTCGGTAAATATGGGGTCAATAGGTCAGCAATATACTGAAGAGCCTGACCATGAAAAGCCCTAAATGTTAGTACTAAAATTTTAAAGTCAATTCTAAACCTGACTGGTAACCAGTGAAGTGAAACTAAAACAGGCATAATATGAGCTCTTCTAGGGGTTCCTGTTAAAAGCCTCGCTGCAGCATTCTGCACAATCTGAAGACGATTTACAGTTGACTTATTGCAACCGATAAGAAGGGAATTACAGTAATCAACACGTGCAGAGATAAAAGCATGATTAATCATCTCCAGGTCAGCCTTTGATAACATTTGCCTTAGTTTAGAAATATTTCTCAGGTGATAAAAACAATTTTTTTACCACCTTTCTTACTTGGCAATCAAGAGACATAGTCTGATCAAACACAACACCAAGGTTTCTGAGGTTCGACTGGACAGAGGAACCCAGGGAACCAAGGCGTTGTCTGATTGACGGGATCTTATTATCAGGCGCAATAATCAGCACTTCAGTCTTATTGGGGTTTATGTGAAGATAATTACTGTTAAACCAGCTCTTGATGGTTGACAAGGTGAAGCTAACAAAATACAACTCAGAGTCATTAAAAGAGCAATAAATTTGAACATCATCGGCATATAGATGATAAGACACCTTCTTAAAACGCTGAATTATCTGACCAAGAGGATAGATATATAACTGACTGGCCCGTAGGAGTTTAGTTTACTCACTCACTCACTTCATGCTTACTTCCATAAGCTCACTCATGTTGTTCTAAAGAGTCACTGAACTGCAAAAACCTTATGTTTCTTGTTGTTGCTCTACTGTTACCAAAACTACAATGAGTAGCAAAATACTGAATAGACAGTGAAAAAGTGGATTAGTGGTTTCTATGGTGTGTTTTCGGCAACTGAATTCAAGCTGACAGATTTGAAGGAGCCATCTCTCCAGTTTACATGTTAAATACCGACGACTAGATTTTGGAAGGAGTTAAACCAGGAGTTCAATGTTGAGGTATGGGTGAGTCTGTTGAGAAGCTTGAACATGTCACAGTATTAGATAAATGCTATGCAAATGGAACATAATGAGATGTAAATACAGACACTGATAGTGTACTGTACATTTTGCATGTGACGCTGACTATGTCTTCACTCCTTTGGAGCAGTTCTGTCACCTTCTTACTTCATCTGACTGAGTCACATTTACGCACTCTGCTCCCTCGGCCGAGGTGTATGTCACTGTTGTTACTGGCAGCTCTGTGGCTTCCGGGGCTCATAAAAGAGAAACCAGTTGGCTGTATTTCAGTGTCCACTGGTGGCAGGTGTCTTCAGACAAAGTGAAATACTATATTTGTGCAGCTGGCCGTGCTCAAGCCGGGTTTGAACCCAGACTGCATTTCACCGTGCAGTGTGTGGACAGACATCTGTCATTCTCTGCTACATGCTAGCAAACACAGCATGTCTGTGCACTAAAGCACATGCACTCACCCACACATTTGTAGTACCAGCATGAGGGCTTCCTTTGACTCAACTTCTAATACCTTCAAATAAACTTAAAACTCCACTAATCATTGGTTTTGTTCTTTTTTTGGTCATAGATTGTCTTAGTTTGTAACAACTTACTTTTACATGCAGTGTAGAAATGGAGAATAACACAACACAAATCAAATTGCCAGTATAAGTTGCTTTAACTTCCCTGGCCCAGCCATGACTGAGACAGGCCCATGTTGATGTTTTCCAGAAGCTCCTCAGCCACTAAAATGCCAAGTCTGCTATTTTCAGATTAAGTCACTAAGGAGGCTGTTTATAAAAAGCAGCCAGTGTGGATAAAGTTGAACAGACACAAAAAGACTCATTTAAACGTACAGTGAGTACAGAAAGTATTCAGACCCCCTTAAATTTTTCACTCTTTGTTATATTGCAGCCATATGCTAAAATCATTTAAGTTCATTCTTTTCCTCATTAATGTACACACAGCACCCCATATTGACAGAAAAACACAGAATGTTTGACATTTTAGCAGATTTATTAAAAAAGAAAAACTGAAATATCACATGGTCATAAGTATTCAGACCCTTTGCTGTGACACTCATATATTTAACTTAGGTGCTGTCCATTTCTGCTGATCATCCCTGAGATGGTTCTACACCTTCATTTGAGTCCAGCTGTGTTTGATTATACTGATTGAACGTGATTAGGAAAGCCACACACCTGTCTATATAAGACCCTACAGCTCACACTGCATGTCAGAGCAAATGAGAATCATGAGGTCAAAGGAACTGCCTGAAGAGCTCAGAGACAGAATTGTGGCAAAGCACAGATCTGGCCAAGGTTACAAAAAAAAATTCAGTGTGAGCTGTAGGGTCTTATATAGACAGGTGTGTGGCTTTTCCTAATCACGTCCAATCAGTATAATCAAACACCGCTGGACTCAAATGAAGGTGTAGAACCATCTCAGGGATGATCAGAAGAAATGGACAGCACCTAAGTTAAATATATGAGTGTCACAGCAAAGGGTCTGAATACTTATGACCATGTGATATTTCAGTTTTTCTTTTTTAATAAATCTGCAAAAATGTCAAATTCAGTGTTTTTCTGTCAATATGGGGTGCTGTGTGTACATTAATGAGGAAAAAAATGAACTTAAATGATTTTAGCATGTGGCTGCAATATAACAAAGAGTGAAACATTTAAGGGGGTCTGAATACTTTCCGTACCCACTGTAGATGGCTCAATGTGTGGCCGCGTGAGGTCTGAGTATGTCAGGCCGTGTGTCCTCTTCCGCCCTGTGAGCTCTGCTAAGTCTGATACACTCCTGCTGTGTCTTCCAGCTGCGCTAACATTGGCTGGCCTTTCATTTGCACAGGTCATGGAACGAGTCAGACACCTGCTGAGCCACAGTACACCTGTAGTGGGAGGTGAACACATTCGTACCATGTCGTCTTTAAGGGTGTTTAAATATTAACTCGAACCACCAGGCTACCTGACAGAGTTCTGACTAATGCTGAGTCCTTGTACAGATTGCAGGCAGCAGTTTTTTGCTTGTGAATTTAAATATTTGTTCTGAAAGGATTACCTTATAATACCTTAATCCCTCTTAACCAGCAGTACATACAGTATCTTCAGTATAAACAAAAGGTATCGTAGCTGTTTGGCATTTTATAATAAACAAAAATCACCCAAACAGGTCAGCTAAATGAAAAATTTTAATTCCATAACCTTTGTTAGTTCACATGACATTTGTAAATGTGGATATTTAATCATAAATATTTTATGGTAAGTTCAAACCTAAAATCAACATTGAAAATGGAAAAGTTTTTATTAATTTACTGTAAGTGACCTCTGGCTGCCCACTTGCAGCACCTTCATGACCCACCAAGGGGCTGTGGCCCACACTTTGGTAACACTACATTACAGTATTAACAATTAACCTTAAAAATAAACAAGCAGTCGTGTACTGTAGATACTCTGTAGTATCTTATCATTTTGGCATTTTCATGTTCTTGATTTCTTCGGTGCCTCAGAAAACTTTGTCTTGTCCTAATTCATTCATGCAGTGTTTGCATTGTGGTTGTTGATTTGTGGACGTCTGAGCTCTGAAACCTGATAGTCATGGTCTTTTTGAATAGGCTCAAGTGTATTTGGGCAGGAACGCTATCATGTAACACCTACTGTATATCCTTCTTCTTTTTTCATTGCTGGATTCTTGTCTATTCAGTCACTGTTTTCCCTTGTGGATCAGGATATTCGTGGATGTGAGATACTGGATGTTTACGCCTTTGAATACATCTGTTTTTATGGAACCACAATCTAAAATAATGTAATATCCTAAAGATAAAGTGGTGAGATTTTCAACAGATACAAGTATTAAGGTGTGTGTAGCTGAGAGATTCACACACAGCTAGACCAGACAGACAAAAGCATGAGTCTGCATGTCTGTAGGGAGCGCTGGAGCTGTCAAAACCACAGAACGCATTATTATCACCTCTTCTCCAAATGCATAAGATCTAGAAGACATCCTGTCTGCAACACACACACAGAGCTTAGTAATAGGAGGTGTCTCCACAGTCTGCTGAGAAACACTTCTGCACAGTTTAGGAGGCTTTGTGCCCATGAGGAGAGGATAAAGGAAACAGGCTGGAACGGCAGGGAAGTGGCTCAGTGATTTACACCCTCGCCAGATAAAAAACAAACATGAAATAAATAAATGGGACAGCCGAGTCAGTTTCTAATTCCCTCACAGGACAGATCCGTTTCAGTGGGAGTGACAGAGCGAGGTGATTCTGTGAGTGAGGGAGAGCTGAAGCTGAAAACACAGATCCTGGCTAATACACGGTCTTAAAATCTGTTTTCACTCAACAGAGCTGGTGACAAACAAAACAGGAACAAAGTAAGCTGGGCCACTGCTGCAGAGGAAAAGCAGGAGCCTGCGTGGGGGGTGGGGGTCCCCACTGGATGCCCTGTCAATCATCCAGCACTCCTAGGATGGAGGAGGGGGGTGGAGGGGCGTTCATTTTAGTGACAGCCTCTTGTCAAAGCTTTAGAGGATACTGTCACAGTGCTCTCCACCCCAGCATCCCCTGGGTGGGGGGGGTTAACGTCAGAAACATTCAGTCGCCTCTTTTCATCACGTGGCTGAAGATGGTGGATATGAGTTCAGTGGAGCAGTCGGGCTGTAAGACGAGGTGGGGGCGGTTCTTTGAGTTTTGTGAACTGATTGTTCATTCCTGCAGAGCCGTGTTTCCCAGTCTGAGCTGTGTGTTTGATCTGAACTGCTGCTGTCCTACATTACATTCATGGCTGCTGTAGTTATGTCTGAATTTATGGCGTTTCACTTCTATTGTCTTCATCCTCAAATGCAACTTGATGCTGAATTTTAATATCTTGAGATCAGCAGTAGTGTAAAGAACATATTTACAGTTTCAGGTAAATGCATATAATGGTCTTTACTGTTACACTGTTTATTTGAAAGGATCATTTCACACTCCAAGGTTGCACCAGGTTTTATTTGATTGTTTTTTATTGTATGTGACAAGGACAAAGCTCGTTATTACATCAGATTTATGTACTTTAAATTTATGGGGGTGTGTCTTTTCTAACTTGATGAGTACAGATTTCAGAATCAGAATCAACTTTATTGACCAGGTGTGACGGACACACGAGGAATTTGACTCTGGTTACATCAGCTCTCAATGTGCAAACAGTAAACCAGCATAAGGCTGTAATATAACAAAATAAACAGTATAAACAGGCAGTAAACGATGCAGACAGACAAAGGAATGTTCATTGAGATGAGATAATAAGAATAAAAACAGAATACTTAAAACTAGAGACCTGTACGAATCTGTATAATCTGTACAATTAATTTTCAAATTTAATTTAACTACAGAATGTTTAGTTTGATTTAATTAAAATGTGCCTAATTTTATGTTATTTTATTATGTTTATTTTAGAAGAATACATGTGTGATTTAATGTATTTTACTTTAGCGTTTGTGTGGATTAAAAGTAACCTTCCTCTGAGGCCCTCAGGCAGGTACCAGCAGCATATTACCCAGAGCTGATTAAACATAATGATTTTATTTAATAGAAACTGGATCGTTAATGTAGACCTGTGTTGCTGCTGGGAAATAACAGGGTTCGGCAATGATACGCAGCCTGTTTTCAACAAACCTCTGACACACACACACTGTATGCAAGCTCTTCATGTGTTGCTTTTAATCTGCTACTTTCTCATGACAGACAAACACTAATTAAGTAACTGACTCAACATCTAATTCAATCTGCGAAGGAGGGCACGGTTCATTTTACAGTATCAGGACACATCTGTGATTCAAGCCTCAGGTCTTTGTTGCTCCATCTCTCTCTCTCTCTCTCTCTAATTGTCTTGCAGAGTCAAAAGCACTGGCAATTGGCACAGTGTTTTTCTCTCCTGTACTTTATCATGTTTAGAAAGTGCAGATCATTGATTCATGTGTGTTTTTCTTTTATCCCCACTCTCTCTTTGTAGCTCAGGGCCATGTTAGTCTGGCTTGGTGGAGGCCCCAGACAGATCTCTGTCTGAGGAAGCTGGGCACTGCGGGACCTGAGCCAGTGGCCTGTAGGAGGAGAGAAGCAGCACAGAGGCTTGATTAAAATGGGGTAAGTTTAGAAGATGTTGTCTGCAACAGGAGGCTGTGTTTCCACATGCGATCCCTGCAACACGATGCTTGCTATAACCTCTGCCCTGTCACAGAAGAGAGGAGATGTGCTGATAGCAAACTACAGATACTGACTCACATGTAACACACTCATGTGTCTGCACATAGGCAGAAATATACATTGATAGGATGCACAGACAGGTACAGTTCTCCTTTCTCTACAGCCACATGCCACAACTTTAATGCTTAATCAAAAGTCAGTGAGAATGCAGGATATTACACTGAACAGATGAAATTATGTAGAAGCTTCATAATATTCAAGGCAACACTTTGATTTTTCTTCTCCTCCCATTGACCTGCAAAGTGAATTTATAACCTTCTTCTGACCCAACATGGTTACCTTGGTACCCCTTGAAACTCCCAGGTTGGGAGTCAGTGGCCTGTACCAAAGACTCCACTGATTGCCTATAGCTAGATTTCATCATACTGTATAAATACTCATTAATTTAGAGTCACCAATCAACCTAAGCTGCATGGGAGGAAGCCAGAGTAGCTGGAGAGAACCCATGCAGGCACAGGAAGAACATGCAGATGCCGTGCAAACCAGGAAAGCACACTCAGACCACAACTACACAAAACAGATGTGTCCACACACTTTTGGCCATATAATTTAAAATTTAACAACCCAGTAATACACAAACAGACTTGGTAAGATGGAGATTTTGTGCACATGTTTAATAATCCAGATGCTCTGAAAGTGAATTCAGCCCCAGCCCTGTGCACGCTGGGATGCTGATTAACTGCCCTTCTGATAGGGATGAGTTATTCCTTAGTTACCTGGTGGCAGAGCGAGTAGAGAGCACAGACCTCCAGAGAGCCTCTATACTGGCGATAATTCAACCAGACAAAGGCAGAGAGAGAGGTGCAGGCACACTGGGCAGAATGTCGCCTGCTAGTCAGGCACATGCTCACGCTAATTAAACCCAAAATCTACACATCAGCACTTTTTCTCCATTATAAACTTTGCACACACACACCTACAGTATTTATGTCTGCCAAACAGAATAACAGGAAAACCTGTTTAACAATGCAGAGGCCAGTGCTCAGTCAGTTTCACGTACAGCGAGTCCAGGGAACCTTAACATGTATGTCAAACAAAAAAATCCATCCATCCATTATTGATACCACTTAATCCTGAATAGGGAGGCTGGAGCCAATCCCAGCTGACATCGGGCGAGAGGCGGGGTCCACCCCGGACAGGTCGGTTCAAGAGGCAGGGTCCACCCCGGACAGGTCGGCAGTCTGTCACGGGGCGAGAGGTGGGGTCCACCCCGGACAGGTCGGCAGTCTGTCACAGGGCGAGAGGCGGGGTCCACCCTGGACAGGTGGCCAGTCTGTCACAGGGCTGACATGTAGACTAACACCAACCCTCACACTCACTCCTATTGGCAGTTTGGAGTCGCCAGCCAACCTAAGCTGCAAAAACTGATCGCAGAAATGAAAGCATTCTTACATCCAAAGGAAAAGAGGAAAGGCAAATTAAAATCCATTATTTACATAAGCATAATGATGATTATATACCAACCGGCCTTGGCTTTTCAGGGTCTTCATCAGCCCAGATGGGCTATAAGATTATATATTCAGTGAGATGATAAAATTTGTCAAACATCAGATACTTATCGTTTTGTTTGTACCGTGGTAGTAAATCCTTTAATATCTCTGGTCATGTGTTTCATCTTCCCCAGAGGATAAATCCCACTGACTTTGGTGACCCCCTTTTCCTCTTTAGCCACCGTGACCATTTGTGATCTGTTTCATCAACTACTGACTGGATGGTCACGAAATTTGTTACACACATTCATGTCACTCCCCGGATGAAATGATATCTTTGGTCATCTGTGACTCCTCGTGTTACACACATTCATGTCACTCTCAGGATGAACTGATATCTTTGGTCATCTGTGACTCCTCATCTATGGCATCATTAGGTCAAAGTTTCAATATGTCCTGTACTTTGGTTTATGACCCACATATTTGTTTAAAAGGAGTATGGCGCTAAGTTGGTAAACATGATAACATGATCTACGTACAGTAGCATCAGCACCATTGTCACTTTGACTCTGTTAGTGATTAGCAGCTCAAAGCACTGTTGTGTTCAGCCTCACAGATCTGCCAGGATGACTGTAGACTCTTAGTATGGTTATATAAAAACACTATCACAATAGGTTTTCTTGCAGAAGGACAGTGTATTTGGCTCTGAGTTAACATAAACTACAGTGTGTTCATGGTAATGAAGGAACACGCCACCCCACGCAACCATTTGGCTCGTTCATGTTTTTGGAGGTCTATTGAGCTCTATGGGACAGAGCCATAAGACTTGTTTGTAGAATAAATTCACTGTTGGTTCTGGTCTTTTAGAGGATTTGTTGACAGTGACGACAGCCAGTGATGAGCTTTGTGCTTGAAGATTGGCCTCAGTGATGAAAGGATTCACTTTAGATTGACAGATGAATGTCCTTGGTTTTAGTTTTAGAGCACTGTTCATTTAAAATACATCCGACAGATGAGACTGAGGGAAACCGCTTGTGCCTGCTATGCTGGAGGTTACTGATTAACTGTGATCACAGGCCTGCCTACCTCTAGCATGTGAGGAATAGAGATTCATCTATTAGTGCAAAGCTGCAGAGACGTGTGGCAGCCTGTTCGTGCTTTGGCATTAGGGAGCATTTGAGTCTAAAGATGATTTGTGTTTTATTATTCACCTAATGCATCTGGGATGAGCCCTCTGAGTCCGTGTTTCATAATCATAATCACAACTGTAACCCTGTGCCGCTGACTCTGATGTAGACAGAATATAAAATAAGGATAATGGGTGTTTGGGTTTGGTGGTTGATACAGTATGCTATTTGTACTCATTACAGGGAGTGAAGGGGCTGCATGCCTTCTTGCTAGCTCTTTCGGCTCCTGGCTTATCTACGACTGCTGTCTGATTAGTCAGACGGAAAGAGCAGAGCTGGCCGTCAACAGACAGCTGAGCAGTTATCTTCATTACTGTTCCCTATAGCAACACACTTATTTCCTCTGTCACTGGTTGACTTCGACCGGCTTTCTCTTCTTTCCTCCTCTGTCTGTCTGTGTATGTCTCTCAGTCTCATTTTTTAATAGCCTGACAAGCAGGCCAATAATCCTTCTATTATTATTCTTGCTGCAAAGAAAGAAAAAGGAAAAAAAAGCCCAAGGGGGTCGACAGGGAGACGTTTATATAAAATGAATGTGATTATTCTGGTTAAGGAACATTCAGAGTCAGTGTCTCCGAGCTGTGGCTGTCCTTTATTCCCATATGTGTGTGAATTGTGCAGTCGTCCTCATGACTGAAGAGAAATCCCCGTCACATGTCCAAAGCCATTGTAACATCTGAACTGTGGATTCCGTGATATAAGAGCTGACCTCAGTTTTAACACTGATCGTTAAACAGTCCTGTCTGCTAACAGAAGGGCAAGGGGGTATTGTTGATATCAGTTCCACAATATCCCCAATATATTATGATACTGATCTATATCTTGATATGGCAGAAGTACACAAAACATATAAAACAGCCAGATTGATATGTAACGCAGTGACCATTGTGAGGATGTTATTCAGTGAGGTCATTGTGTTAGTGTTTGCTTGGAACCATTCATTTAGACTTGAATTTGGAAAACAGTAAACATATGAATATATCATCACTATATGATTAATTTTCCATCTTTAGATAGCAGAGTGGAGTTTGTTAAATTTAGATTTTAGATCAGCCTTAGTTTCTGACTTTCAGATTCAGATTCAGAGCCATCATTTAAGCTACTAAGAAACCTTTGTCCCAGTGTGTGCAGCTAGTGTTTCTTCAGAATCACTGAACAAAGTTTCAAATTGAACTCTAATAGAAATGTTGACGTTAAGTTGAATCTCTATCTTCTCTGCAAAATGTTAAGGTTA
>NW_018128198.1:119150-128453 GCF_001952655.1 Monopterus albus | reverse complement strand
TATCTTCTCTGCAAAATGTTAAGGTTACATCACATAGAAAGGGTCTGTTTTATCAGATTTATACCCACTCAAACATTTCCTTCTTAGAGGTTAAATTAGGTGTTTTTGAATGTTATCCAGGAAAAGGTTTATGGAGGTTTTTGGACATCTATATTTTGGCGCTTAAGCTGTACTGCCATGCCACAACAACTGAGTAACATTAATCGTCTGCCATTTATTTTCATACTATACAGAAATGAATTATATTTATTGCTTCCTGGGTTATGGTAAAATACATTACAATGCTCAGCTGAGATGTAAAGAGATTTGTAATTGGCTAAAAGATGCTAAATCAATTAAGAGTTAAAAACTGTATGTTTCATCCAGATATTGATGCAGAAATCATTAAAGTTTACATTGTTTTGCCTGTACATACTAATAAAAACACAACAAGACCACGATCACATAGAAAGGTGCCTGTGCATACTAATAAAAACACAACAAGACCACAAATAGAGTGTGAAAACATATGAATGTCTTTATATCTGATCTTCTGTCTTTGTACCTGCAGGCTACAGATCTTTGTACCCGCTGACTGTGTGTCTGAGGGCCACTTGCTCAGCCCACAGTCATGCCAGATGTAAAGCCTCCACCACCATGTGACTACCCCTCCACCACCTCTGCCGCCGCCTCTGCAGGCTCTCCTGCTGGCTACGCCTCACCCCTCGACCTCATCATAGACATGGAGCCCTGCATGACCAACCTCCCCCTGTCTTCCTTCCCCCAACACAGATCCAGTGTCCCTCACTATCCAGGCCTCCAGGGACCTCCCTTCCCGCTCTTGGCCAGGTGTAACAGCAGCAACCTGCTCACAAACCTTGGGCTGAGGTATTGCTCCAGCAGGCAGGTGCCACTGGGGATGGGGCCAGGCCAGGGGCTGGCCCCGGGGTCCTGTGTCCCCCCAGGAAGCAATGGAAGCAGGCCTTACAGGAGTATGGAGAACCTGAACTGGAACCCTGTGGCAGACTCTGGCCTGTGCGTATTCAATGCTACCCCCTATAGGAGTGTAGATAGTGAGTTCATTTTACGCTATACATCCACTAGCCACTGGTATGATGGTTCCCCAAATGGATCGATGGTGGGGGCCCATGATCTAGTACCTGGTCCAGAGAGCTTGGCATTTTACCCTCGGCATGGGGTTCCCAGAAAGGACCTACCACTTCTTCCCCAGTTGCTGTTTCCAGTTGGCACTTATGAATGGGATGCAAGGAAGGGCCTAAGGGAGAAACTCTGTCTCCAGAGTGCAAGGTCATCAGTCAAGCCTCTGAAGCCCCTCCCATTGCGGCCTCAGGTGACCCCAGGTGCTGCACCCACTGAGCGGGACTGTATGCATTCAACAGGTGCTGGGTCCAGGCCACTGTGCACTATGCACATTAGCAGTCCTGAGGAGATCAAGCAGGAGGTCCTGAGGCGCTTGCAGCTCCGACGACAGAACAGCAGCCCAAACCTAGCTACTTACAGCTCCCCATCCAGCCCAAACGTGGTTAAGACGTCCTATACAAGAGACAACATTGCAGGTGACAGGAGTGGATCAGATTCTACATTTGAGCACCGCAGACCTCCTGTGGGACGCCTACATATCCCTACATTTGAGGAATTTAAGAGGATGAGGCATAAGCAGGTAGAAAAGGGTGCTGTGGTGTCTGCAAAATTGGAGGTTGACCTGCAGGATGCAGGAGTGTTAGACAGTAAGATACCTCCTTCTGATTGGACCAGTCTTCAGTCAGGTTCTGGAGAAGGAGGCAGAGTCAGAGGAAGAGACCATGAGGGTGTGGAGGGAGACGGGAGCACTGATGAAAGGACAGGCACCAGTGATGAAGGCCTGCAGACTGTCACTGCCTCAGAGAAACTTCCTTCTAACACTGTGAACTATAACAGTATTGCAGATCCCACCTCCTCCACCTCCACATACTCTCCTATTCGCACAGGCCCATCTCCACGTCCCCCCCTGCAGCCCCTGGCCAGCTCAGCCCAGGAGAAAGCCCCTGCTGCAGGGGAAGATGTTGGGAGCAGCAGGCGTAGGAGGAGCAGTCTAGAACCAGCTGGCTCAGTTCCCTTCCCACCCAGCAGGGAGAAGTGGGAACGGCCCTCCAGCTGCTGTCCAGCACTCCTTCTGGAGGGGGCGGACCTGTCCAGCTATGGAGCCAAGATCTATAAGATGAAGGATGGCCTCATCGACTCTGCACTGGACCTTATCAAGAAGAGGTTAGTCTGGGATTGGAGTAGGATGTATGTATTCATTATTGTCAGAAGTATTCAGATACTTTAATTTGTAACACTGAACACTTTTTACATTGTACACTACTACATCGGAATACTTCTCCCACCACTTCCAAGAGTTGATTTGTGAAACTCCTTAGTGTTTGACACCACCTTTAGAATGTAGTGAATGTAGATGAATGAAAACAAAGGATCTTTGATTATCTCTAATTTCTCTCAGTTTGTTCCTGCTCTGTTCTCAAAATGAAACTTAGGTATTTTACCAATATACACATTGATTTTAAGTCCAGTTAACCTTTTTGATGTTGAAATTAAACCTGGGCCCTCCAGTGGCGTAAAGCAGCAGAGGTATTTGTAATTATCAGAGAAGTACATTTTCATGTGTGTGCTTTGCAATGCCTAAACATTGTGTCTGTGTGTGTGTGTCCATCTGTTTAAGCCCACGTGTGTTGTTGTGTTATCGATTTATCTCAGTTATTGTGATAACAGCTGTTGTAGCTAACAAGGTTGGCTCTGCCGACAAGAGTGTGGGTGGGCTGTCATGAAGCATGACAGACTGGAAGACTGGTACCATCCCTACAGATTTGCTGTTTCTCTGTCTCTCTGTCAGTGTCAGCTGTTGGCTGAATAAATGCAGGCTTCACTCCACCATGGTTCATTAGGATCAAGGTCAAACAAGAGGGTGTGTTTTACACAAATGTGCTGCTGTTTGGGTCCAGGCCTACATGCAGTGTAAATAGTAGACCTTGAACACAGAGGAGCTACTGGATGAGGCCTCCAGAGACTCCAAGCCCCCTGCAGGCTACAGGCTTTGATAGATGGGTGATAAGTGGGATCTTTCCCTGCCTGTTAGGACTCTCCACTAACTGTTGTTCTTTTGTCTGCATTGCTAGAATGATGGATGTTTGAAGCTCTGCTTCATGAAGAGAGCAGAAAAATAAGCACAGTGTGTCTTTGTGTATATACATAACATGCTCTATAGCCTCTAGTGTTTTTTTTTACAATTTATGTATCAAATAGTGAAAATACCTAAGGTGTTGTCTCAAATTTTGACCTATGGGACAACCATTCTGACCAAGAAGTAACCTGAGGTTTACTGTTGTGGGGTAAATGGACTGGATGGGCACTATTTTAATCCTGAAAGCCACCATGAATTTGATTTTTCACAAGCAATAAGTAATACATGGATATGTGTTTAAAAAATAAAAGATTCCTATATTAAATGCATGGTCACGGACCAGTTACAATGTCTTCATGGACCACCAGGGGGCTGCAGACCACTGGTTGAAAACCCCTGTTTAAAACAACCCTAAGAGTTTACAGCCACGCTAGCAGACTGTTCAGAGACACAGCTTTAAGCTAAATGTTAACATGATCACAATAAAAATGCTAACATGCTAATGCTAATTGTAACTGTAGTTGTATATATGAACATGTATTTCTTGGCAATAAAGATTCAGATTCCAATTATCATATTATTCTACTTTTTAAATTTTATTTTAAAACAGAGTGGGAGCCACTAAACTGAGTCAAATTCCTTGTATTTTAACATACTTGGCAATAAAGATTCAGATTCAGATTCTAAGCAGATATAATGCTTACCATGTACAGCATCTTAGCTTAGCATGTTACTTGCTAGCATGCTAATGTTTGCTAAGTAGATGACACATAGATTATAGCTGAAGCTAATGGAAATATCACTGGTTAACCTAGAATGTGATCATAAACCAAAATAATGACAAATAGAAATTTTGACCAGATGACATGTAAAATGAAATTTAGAGAAGCACCACAGTTACAGTACAATTCATCCTGAGGGGAACATGAAGGTGTATAGTAATTGTAGTAGTCCATTCAATTAGTGGAAACATTTCACTCATAAATGTGTTTGGTTTGAGGTTCATAGTTATCCATTCATATGCCTCAAGCATGTAAAGTAGAAAAGCAGCAAATTCTCAGACCAAAGGCTGCTTGAACAATAAATTATTATTATTGTTGTTGACTAACTGTCTAACCACTTCACCATTACTCTTATCCTCTCACAGAACCCATTTACAGGTGTAGTAGCTCACATTTAACATTGTTAATCTTTTATATTCAAAGAGCACCCATAATGCAACATGCTACTTGGTCCCCCCTGTAATTTAAATCTAGCCTGAGGTTTTGTGAATGTTCTAATACTTGGAGATATATTAATTAAACATGACCAGGTTCTGTGTAATTTCTGCACCCTGGGGTAACAAAAAGTCTTTAAGTGCATCTTGCAGCCAGACTTGCATACAGAGCATAATGTATGGTTGCATTACTACAGGGATATTCATATTATTACACCGTGGAAGGACTAAAGCAGCACCACTGACTCAACCATATACTGCAGTAAAGATGCTCCAGTTATGTATAGCGTGTAGAGGGAGGTGTGTATTCTCTGTATTTAATACATTTATTTGTCTCTATTAGATGAAATATATTGCATTCATTGAAATAATACAGGATCTGCATCAATAAAAGTGACAGACAGGCTAATCCCAGTGTTACATTGTGCTGTGTTCTGTGTATGTGATCTATCACATCTAGTGGTTTCCTGATAAATTAAGCTGCAGGTTATTACTTCCCATGCATCATCCAAAGTGTGACAGCTAATACTGTGAAGGAAAAGCCTTTAGTGACAGTTGGTCCAAGTGAAATCTGATTGAATGCTTTAGAGCTGCATCCATTAATTGTATCTGCCTTCTTGCCACACTGGCTCCAGTTTAATTTGGATATTTTAACACCTTTCCTCAGCTGTATTGACTTTGTTGATCACATGTGTAATACAAAACAGTAGAGGTTTGCTGTAGTTTATAATGAAATATGTACAAGTCCGCTGGAGTGCCACAGATCATTAGATGGATGTTAAGAAATGATTTGTATGTATCCAGAAAGAGCTCAGAAAAGAAAGGGGCATATAAGGCCCATTAGAATTATCAGACTTCATGTTGGCACAGGAAGATGTGATGATACATAGCAGGCCAAAGTGAACCACATACAGTATCATAGCACTTTAAAGCTGTAGCTAGAGCAGTTGATTAGTGGACTGATCATTTTCTCAGTTTGATATTCATAGACCTTAGGTGGCATGACTGATCCCAGAAGTGAAGCCACCACAAGTCGATCATCCCCTAGTGGCTGGTTGCAGTATAAACCCTGCCCCCGTCAACTTAGTAGACACAGAAAAATTCAAATTAGATATTAAATACAATTTTCCCAGAGGGTCATTTTAGGTTGATATTATCATGATGATTTGTGTGGAAGTGGCCATTTTCTGATCATTTGTTTTTAATAAGTTATTTGATGATATAAAAAGAGGTGGATTTCAGATGATTTGACAGCTTTGATTGATGGTCTGATACTGTGGGTCCACCAGGCAGGATGTGGTGACACACTGTTCATTTTTATATACAGCATCTAATATCTTTGGGTTTTGGACTGTTAGCTGGACAAATACAGCAATTTCTGAATATCACCTTGAACTCCAGGAACTGATCAAGGGAATTTTCACTCATTTCTACCATTTCATTGACTTAATTTATCAGTTAATCAAAAATGATGTGGAAACAATGGAAATATTCCCTAGCTACCGTCATATTTAAAAAGAATAGTGCAAGAGACTTGGATAAGACAGAAAATACAAATGTGTATCAAGTGGCCGCACTAGTTTAATTCAGGTTAGTCCATGATCAGAAATATGAGACAGAAAAGAGAAGCGTTCACATGGAGCAAACACATTGGAACATTAAATTTTAGATCATTAGCCAATATTACAATCTCAGATTTATGTATAGTTGGATAGAAACCATGTAATCTTGTCAGGATCAAAACCCCACCAGAGACCTAACACTAACCATCCTCTTCTCTAGTTACATACACCACTTTGAGGAAAGTCAGTGTCTCAGGAACTTACAGACTTTCTTTTCTACAGAGGGCCTGACATTGTTGAGACCCTATTATGATTTTGACCCCTGGGCCTATCAAGCCTGCTGAGCTGATAAAACACCTTCCATATGAGTAAAATATAATTGTCTAAAATTGCTGTTACTGTATTTTGCACTCGTGCCCGCTGCACCATGAAGCTCACCAGTGTTTGAAAAACAAAATCAATATAGCTGCTGAATGTACGGTGGGAGACCTTGCTCCTTAGACCGCTCGTCTCTGAAATGTGTGTTACACTCATAAATTGCCACAGACATGCATTTGTGGTTTGTGTGCCATTTCACTGTTGTAATACAGTGTGTGTGTCACTACCTGTGTGCTTGTATGTGGGGTCTCAGATCACATGATGGCTGTGCACTGCAAGAATGGATCCCCAGTCTGATGTCTTCATGTGTATGTGTGTGGCTGTGTGCGGTTGTGCACAGACGCTGTCCCTGTGGTCCAGGGGTTCAGGTGTTAATGCGTGCGGAAGTGTCTAATTGATGTTCTCCTGAGAAGGGCCTGAGGGTGAAGGGTTGGAAGAAAAGAAAGGCATTGATTTGGGTGTTTTTGGTATAGAAAGTGATTGAGTAGCAGGGTTAGAAGAAGACATAGCATGAAGAAGCATGTGAGCTGGAGAGGGAAGAATGAGATGGAATGAATGACAGATGCTGTAAGGAGAAGAGCTCTGCCAGAATTATAATTTCAACCCCTTCTCCCTCCTGTTCCCTCTTTCTTCATTTACTTCTTCTATCCCACGCCCCCCGCCCTCTTTTGCCCATTCTCTTTCTCCCATCCTTTTGCTCTTCCTCTCCTCTCATTCCCTTCTTTCCAATGTCCTCTGCTTTCACTCGCCCCCTTCTCTCCATCCATCTTGCTCCCCCTCTGTACCTTCATCTCCACCAGCTGCAGTGCAGAGATCTCCACCGAGGCCCCCGTCAGGCTGTCAGGTGACCAAGACGGAGGCTGTGACATCACCGTCTCCTCAACTGACAGTCAGCCCTCCGCCGTTGCCATGGCAACGTCGGTAACGGCCTGCAGAGCTGATGCTGGCGACGAGACGCCTGCAGGAGGAGGAGGAAGAGAGGAAGCAGGAGAATGCGTAAGGATTCCTTTTCATTGTCTTTCATTTTTAATGTCTTAAATGTGTCGTCTGTGCGTCTCTGTTCACCACTTCTCATTGCTGCTTCATAATGTACAGAAATAGAGATCTACAGATTTTAGGATGACAGGGACAAGCAAGGGGACTGCGACACACACACACATATGCACATCACTCACATACTGATGCAGAGGTATTTGGTGAGGTAAGAGCAATCTTCCAGCAACAGCTCGACATCTGAGGGTGCAGTAAAAAGAGGATTAAGTCCCCTTCGTCAGCGGGCTGCTGGTAACTGAGGACTTCATTCCTGTTCTCTGCTTGGTTCCTCTCTGCTGGCTGCAGCTGCAGACAGCAGCTCTGTGCATCTACAGAACAGAAGATACGGACTGACAGAGTCGCATCATACATGCATGCTAGAAGGCTGCAGGTAGTTTAGAGAACAGATGTCGTGGTGAGTTGGCTTCTTACCTTCATTTTTAGCTTTGAATCCCCACTGTAGCTGCCTCTGCATTCTCAGAGAAAGGGCTGCTGTTTGCTAATTCAGCGGTCCATGAATTATTCTTCTTTGTTTTACAAGACTTCTGCAAGCTGCATATCACATTGTCATCTGATATTCAGACATGAAAACCTGTGCCTTTCAGTCATGTTTAGCTGTCAGCTGTCAGAATTTCAGGTTGTAGGAGGTAGCCACCAATGTAATGCCAGTATCTTCACATGAAATGGACATGGTCATGCTTCTATAGGCTGAGGAGCTGCATGTGTCATAGGAATGATCTTTGAACCTTCCACGTCATTTCAACTCTCAGGGACTTGATAGGCCCTAAAATGAATTTAAAAAATCACGAGCAGTGTTCATCTGTGCATAATGCTACAGTGTACTGGGGAATCCCTCGTTTCTCCTAAAAAGTGAGGAGATGATTTAAATTGGCACTCAGAAAACGTTGCTCATCTTCATGGCTGGGTGGTGGTTTCAAGTTGCGATAAGAGCAGAGTTTTGGGTGTGTGGCCTTGTTGTGTTATTCAGTTACAAGACTTGGCGGACGATTAGTGCTGCGTCTCTGTGAGAAATTTGGATTCTTGTCGGTTCTGCAAGCCGGGATCGAAGAGATAACCGAGATTTGTTATGTAATGATATCATGACACTGAACATGGTGACACTGTACATGAAAACTTCACACACACACACACACACTCACATACGCAAGCTGTGATTTCTGTGTTATCATCATTCCCACCTTATCTTCTCAAAGAGTCTTGTGCTTTTTCAACTGTTGCTATAGCAGTGTGATTGCTTGATTAACACATTCCTTTCCAAACAGCATCACACCGGTCTGGGCTGCAGACGCTCCAGCTCGGACGCAGCTTATGAGCTGGCTGAGACGGTGAGGGCACAGCGAGAGTGCCGCCTCCGGCCCCACTACAGTGACCCCATGCCAGCCGACGCCTCCAAGCGCAAACAGCTGGAGATGAAGATTGCTGCTGCCGCCCGACTCCACAGCCATCGCAGAGACAGAGACCGAGACCGAGATAGTGGTGAGTACGACACGTGTGGCAATTTTGTGCCTGTCACAGTGTTCGACGTTTTTTTGCATGTAAATTGCTGCATTTAATGTCAGTGAAGCAACAAATGATAAACCTGAAGCTGCAATATTTTATTAATGTAATATTTTTAATAGCAGTTTTTAACATTCCTTATGCAACTTAACATCAAGCCTAACATGTTAAATACACTGCTCAAAAAAATTAAGGGAACACATTGGATCTTGATGAACAGACTATTCAAGTTGAAAACCTTTAGAATGTAGACTGTACAATTTGTTCAGAACAAAATGAAATAGCATCCATCCATCCATCCATTTTCCTCTGCTTATCCGGGACCGGGTCGCAGGGGCAGCAGTCTAATCAAAGATGCCCAGACTTCCCTCTCTCCAGACACTTCCTCCAGCTCCTCCGGGGGAATGCTGAGGCGTTCCCAGGCCAGCCGAGAGAGATAG
>NW_018128198.1:102528-118974 GCF_001952655.1 Monopterus albus | reverse complement strand
GACCAGTAAATCGAGAGCTTCGCCTTACAGCTCAGCTCCTTCTTCACCACAACAGACCGGTACATCGACCGCATTACTGCAGAAGCTGCACCGATCCACCTGTCAATCTCCCGTTCCATCCTTCCCTCACTCGTGAACAAAACCCCAAGATACTTGAACTCCTGCACTTGAGGCAGGAACTCTCCACCAACCTGAAGGGAACAAGCCACCCTTTTCCGACTGAGAACCATGGCCTCGGACTTGGAGGTGCTGATTCTTATCCCAGCCGCTTCACACTCGGCTGCAAACCGCCCCAGTGCACGCTGGAGGTCCTGGCTTGATGGAACCAACAGGACGTCGTCATCTGCAAAAAGCAGAGATGAGATCCTGTGGTCCCCAAACCAGACTCCCTCCGGCCCCTGGCTGCCACAGTCCAACGTGCACCGAACAAGTCTGACTTACTGCCGGCAATGCGAACCAAGCTCCTGCTCCGGTCGTACAGGGACCATACGGCCCTTAA
Source organism: Monopterus albus (assembly GCF_001952655.1). NCBI lineage: Eukaryota > Metazoa > Chordata > Actinopteri > Synbranchiformes > Synbranchidae > Monopterus > Monopterus albus. The sequence continues at coordinate 118,475 of NW_018128198.1, read as the reverse complement.
CAACAGTCAATGGAAACCGAAAACTTCAGCACATGGAGGGCTGTAGTCAAAATCACACTGAAAATTGAAGTCACAGGCTCATCCAAGTTGCATGAATTTCATCATGGCGACTCATAATATGACTCAGAAGCGTGTATGTATGCACCCCCAACAACATCTTGGCACGGCTCCTGATATGTCGGCAGATGGTGTCCTTGGAGATCTCCTCCCAGTGCTGGATCACGGCATTGGTGAGCTCCTGGACAGTCTGTGGTGGTATTTGGTGGCATCAGATGCACCGATACACAGTGTCCCATAGCTGCTGAAATGGATTTAGGCCAGGGGAATGTGAGAGCCAGCCAGTGGCATCAATGCCCTCATCATTCAGGAGCCGCTTACAGACTCTGGCCACATGAGGCCGAGCATTGTCCTGTGCCAGAAGGAAGCCAAGGCCCACTGCACCAGTGTAAGTTCTGACAGTTGCTGACAGTGTAGATTTCATTCCAGCACCTCACAGCAGTCAGGGTACCATTGGCAATGACATGGAAAACCTGCTCTCATCTCACCTGCCAATTCTGGTGTTCACTGGCAAATGCCAGTTGAGCTGCATGGTGCTGGGCTGTGAGCACAGGTTGTACTAGAGGACATCAGGCCCTCATGCCACCTTCATGGAGACAGTTTAGTCAGAAACATGCACACCAATAGCTGCTGGAGGCCATTTTTAGGGCTCTCACAGTGCTCCTTCTGTTCCTCCTTACCCAAAGGAGCAGATACCGATCCTGCTGCTGGGTTGTTTCCTTCTACGGCCCTGCCCAGCTCTCCTGGTGTTTCCTCCATGCTCTTGAGACTGTGCTGGGAGACACAGCAAACCTTGTAACTGGATGTCTGTGCAACCTGATTGGGCTGCAGGTACTGCCTCATGCTACCAGTAGTGACAAGGACACAACCAAAACACAAAACCTGAGAAGAATCAGTCAGGAAGGATAAGGAGCGAGCATTTGTCTGTGGCTACCACATGCAAAACCATTCCCCTTTTTGGGGGTTGTCTTGCTTTTGCCTCTCCATTGCACCTGTTGTCACTTTCATTTGCACCAAAGCAGGTGGAACTGATTCACAATCACTTGTGGTTCCCAAATGGACAGATTGTTATCCCTGAAGCTTAAATGACTTGTTATACTGTGATGATCAAGTGTTCCCTTCATTTTTTGAGCAGTACATGATATGTATTGACAACAAATTTGTCTTTGACTGGATGGTTATGGCTCTAATGACTGGAGAAACATATCAGTAACAGTCTCTTCATTTTGACATGACCAGTAATGACTGGTCCTGTTTAAATGGGTGCTCATTAGGGAGCTTTTGAGCTGCGATTAATGATGTTTGTGCACTTGTATGACTATCCTTGTGAGGACCATTTTCAGTTTTATACCATAGTGAGGACATTTTGGTGAGTCATCACTTTCTGAAAGGGCAGTCTGAATGTAGAGGCTTTAGGGTTAAGGTTAGTATTTTGTTCAGATTGGGGTAACGGCTGTATTAGCATGCATTTGGGTCAGAGACCATTATTCTGACAGTTTTTTCAGACTCCTCAAAAACTCTGACCATTTTTGTCTGTTGCATAATAAATGTAATACATTTTTAATTTAATTATCAAGTTGTGAGGCTGTTTTCTATCCAGGTATTCAGCAAGCTGCCATTTTTTTTACTGATTTGGAAATGGAGCTGCCACTTGGGAAATGAGTTTAACATCTTTTTATCATTTAGTGAACTGAATATTTTATCATGCAGATGGATAGAATAGTCTTCAGGGATTCTGCAGTTATGTTCAGAACGATGGTAAGTATGTTTCTAAATGATCCTCTGGGTTTTCAATTCTTTGAGAAACCGATTTGACCAAATGTGCTGAAACATGAGGCACACACTGAGGTCAGGGTTGGGGTTCTGATGCTTATGGTTAGAGTGAGAACACATGATATGTATTGACAACAAATTTGTCTTTGACTGGATGGTTATGGCTCTAATGACTGGAGAAACATATCAGTAACAGTCTCTTCATTTTGACATGACCAGTAATGACTGGTCCTGTTTAAATGGGTGCTCATTAGGGAGCTTTTGAGCTGCGATTAATGATGTTTGTGCACTTGTATGACTATCCTTGTGAGGACCATTTTCAGTTTTATACCATAGTGAGGACATTTTGGTGAGTCATCACTTTCTGAAAGGGCAGTCTGAATGTAGAGGCTTTAGGGTTAAGGTTAGTATTTTGTTCAGATTGGGGTAACGGCTGTATTAGCATGCATTTGGGTCAGAGACCATTATTCTGACAGTTTTTTCAGACTCCTCAAAAACTCTGACCATTTTTGTCTGTTGCATAATAAATGTAATACATTTTTAATTTAATTATCAAGTTGTGAGGCTGTTTTCTATCCAGGTATTCAGCAAGCTGCCATTTTTTTTACTGATTTGGAAATGGAGCTGCCACTTGGGAAATGAGTTTAACATCTTTTTATCATTTAGTGAACTGAATATTTTATCATGCAGATGGATAGAATAGTCTTCAGGGATTCTGCAGTTATGTTCAGAACGATGGTAAGTATGTTTCTAAATGATCCTCTGGGTTTTCAATTCTTTGAGAAACCGATTTGACCAAATGTGCTGAAACATGAGGCACACACTGAGGTCAGGGTTGGGGTTCTGATGCTTATGGTTAGAGTGAGAACATAGGGAATGCAGTGTGAATAACAAAGACTGTAGAGAGTAAATCCACAAACAGCATGAGCACTGATGAATCTGACCATCTCCACCTAACTCTCCCCAGCTCCAGCAGCAATCCGTGGTTGCTCAGAGCCCCCTGGTGAGGCGCGTCAGGCATGCCTGGGTGTGACAAGGTCTGGGCGGCATCGTTGGAGCACCATCAGCAGTTTGAGTGCTGACAGTGGTGTGGTGGGTCTCAGTGATGAGCGAGAGGAGGACGACAGCAAGCCTCGGCGTTTTCGCAGGAGCCGTGGAGCCGAGGTGGAACGGGTGGATAGTGGCATTGGCCCGGGTCTATCCCGCACCTGGAAGAGACCATCTGCCTCCCTCAGGGCCTGGGAGGCCCAGAGACCATGTCCAGACTGTGGATTGAGGGACGGGGCCTCCAAAGAGCAAGGAGAGCGCATGTGTGAACGTTGCTCCAAGTTGCGCACTGAGCGTAAAGAAGCCATCCTTGAGTTTCTGAACACAGAGTCAAGCTATGGTGAGGATCTGCGGATCATTAAAGAGGAATTTTACTGCCCCATGCAGAGTGCCGGGCTTCTGACAGCTGAGCAGCTCGCTGTGGTGTTTGTTAATGTTCAAGAGCTGATAGACGTCAATGACCGCTTCACTGAACACCTGCAGGACAGCATCGACCAGGCCTTTGACCAGGTGTCTCACTCTCTCTCACTCTCATGCATATACTAATGGTTGTATGTTTTAATGCTCTTAAGCTTCAAACACCTACTACTGTTATATAATTCACATTCAAGCTCACTTTTAACAAGCCATTAAATACTGTGGTTTCTTTTGAGTGCAACTGCCAATTTCTTTTTAAGTCATAAGGAGGATGTTGAAACTGCAAGACCACAGGGATTGGTGAAATACAGTATATCTTAACTGAATGTAGAACTAGTAAGAACTCAGCTGCATTCTGGAACCAGGATAGGTTAAAAAAGTGGATTGAGTTAGTCAGTTAGGGGGGTTATGAAAGCATGTACAGTTGGCTACAAGTATTTCACCATCTGCAATACCAAAATGGAACCAATTCTAATTATTTTACATTAAAGAAAAAGGCAGATTTCGTTACATTTCTGACATGTGGCTTGAGAACAGCTACTAAATGAACCTGAATTGTTTTGTCAGCCAGTTTATTATCATTTGGCCTTTTCCATCTTGTTTCAAGATGCAAATATTTAGAAAAAGTCTGAATTCTGAAGTCTGAAGGGGAGAAGTTATAATTGTCACTTTAGAGCTTGGTGTGGCCTTGTGGGAAGTGACAAGGTCAGAGCCAAATAAAAACATATTCTGCATAATGTTTCATGGTAGAACTAATTTTACTGTACTAGCAGATCTTTTAGACACAAAAAGGCTTGTGACACCCCAAGCCAAGGGTCGGCTGTCGGGCACTGTCAAGCCGTTAGTGAGTCTCTGTCGCCCTTGTCTTCACACCGTTGCCATTAGCCAGAGCCTGTTGGTGGCTTTTGGGCCAGTTTAGCATCCTGAATCAGCGGCGAGAGAGACTTGGTTGGCTGTTTGGCTTAGCAAATCAATGCATGAGAAGAGAATGGTTCGGGAAAGTCCCTTCAGCCTGTCGCTGTAGTATCCATGATTTCACACATTTAGTGCAGTTTCTCCTTGTTTTTCACCTCCACAACCTCCTTTCTTCCCACAACCAAAAGACCCAGGGCAGACGACGGCAGTGTCATTTGTAACTTCTTATCAGACATATTCTCAACTAGAAGCAGCTGTAAACAGCAGCTGTGTTGAACAACGGTTACTTTGTTTAAAGACGGTCTAATTCTTCTTTCCCTTTCTGAATGACAAACACAGATAACGCCACCTACTGGTAGAGAGTTATTTCTCTCACACAGGCGCAGAACGTACTGCACATGCTAGCTGGCTGCTGGCTGTAGTCTGTGCAGTGTGTCCAAGTGCCAGACAAAGGCAACGTGAGATGACGTGACAGTCGGCTTGTGTCAATGCTAGGGCTTTTATGTTGGCTTGGTGTGTTGCTGCCCTAAAGGACAGCAGTGACTTGCCAAAACAAAGTGCAATACATAAATAAGATGAACATTGACATTTGCTCTCATGTGATTTGGCCTCAGGGAGATGAGGACCTGCTAACAGTGTACATAGGAGAGATCTTTCTAGAGTTCGTCAACATGCTGCCTGCCTTCCAGACCTACTGCCTGCAGCAGTCCACCTCAGTCAACATGCTCAACACGCTGGAGAAGGAGAAAGAGCTGCTCAGGTACAAAAGACTACAGGGATTCTTATTCCTGTTCCTCTGGGACCTTTCTCTAGTTCCTTCCACAACAGCGGGTTATTACTAATTTAGAAGAAGTCCTGTTTTGAGAGTCGAGTTGCAATGATTCCTATTTTTAGACAGACCCACAGCTCACCCATGAGTCAGGCTGTCCTGTGATTCCCATTAATTAGCTTTTTAAGAGATTTCCCAAGACATGCACAGACTGTGTGAATCTCTCCATTTCCATCATAATGTTCTTTCACTTTTCTTTGCAGAATCTTCCTGGATGTTTCCCAGAATGATAACACAGCACTACGTCGTATGAACTTGCGCTCTTTCCTCATGGCGCCCCTCCAGCGGGTGACCAAATACCCACTTCTATTGAGCCGCATCATTAAGGTCACTCACGAATGTCACCCCGATTACGCACGTCTCCGTGAGGCCAAGAGTCGGGTAGAATCCCACCTGGAGCACATCAACATGAAGACCAAGCAAGAGGGCAACGGCGTCAGCTGGTCCCTCCGCTCATTCCGCCGTGACAGCCGCAAGAACCGGGAGGTCATCAACATTGAGATGCGAGAAGTGTCGATGAAAACAGTGGGCTGGGCAAGAGAAAACACACGCTTTGTCATGGAGGGACCACTCCAGCTGTCCCAGCCTGCAGATGGCCAGTGGGTGAAGAAGGGTAGCAAGGCCCTCAAGTTCCAAAATGTCCAGAGTCTGCTGATGGTGAGGACTCAGCGGGTGGGTGAAGCCTCAGGACAGGTCACCGACCTGGGGACACAGGGAGATCAGAGGGAGGGTGGCGGAGAGAGTGTTCGAGATGGAGTTCTGGTTCTAATTAAGGACAAAAGCAGCGGGAAGTTCACAGTCCTGAGAGAGCCTATCCGTCTGGGAAACTGTGTGGTGTCAACAGAGCAGGACTGTGAGGACACGTTCGAGGTGCTTGATATTCGACGAGAGTCTTTTGTTTTCCGCTCCTCTGACAAATCTCGCACCCAGCAGTGGTTCCATCAAATTAGGAGATACGCTCGAGACTTGGGCACCTGGAGGAAAAGACGCAATGCTCTGCCCAACATCATGATCAATACAAACCAGACCCGCTCTTGAGACTAATCATCTCTCTGAGCACCTTTGTTTCACTGTAAATAATCTGAATCCTTCTACTGCAAAAATCAGCTGACAACAAGATGCATTTCTGAGTGACAACACTGTTATAACTTGTTCGACTCCAGTTTAAAAAACACTCTCTTGTTAGTAAGAGAAAGACACAGCACTTTTTTTCTTACAAAGCTGTAAGTACACCATACATGAAATTATGTATGAAGATTTTATTTTAAGTCATTACATTTAAAGAAAAAGATTATTGGACAACCAAAAAGCTTGGTCTATCAGCCTTGATTGTAAAGACTGTTTGCTCCTGGAGAAAGGGAGCTGTGTTTTCGCTAAGTAAGCATGACTGAACATGACTGACAGCAAAAAGAAAAATGTCATTTTTAAATTAAAGACAATGGGGGGTTTAATATATTGTGGTGGAGATGTGGTCAAGAGCAAAGTTCAGTGGCGTCTGCTTGTCACTGCCCTCTCCTGTCTGTGTCTCTACCATCTGTTGGCGGTAGAGCAACTTTCACTGCCAGAGATGCAGTTGATCAGAGCCTCTAACAGGCTGAACAGAAACAGACCTCCTGTATCACTGTGTTTAAATGAGAACTCACGTAACAGCAATAACGTCTGCCAGTTTCAAAACAAGTAGCTACTATATATGCATTTATTTTCCCAAGATTTCCTCTGGAATTCAGGGGTTTATCCTGCATCAGTGCACGCTGTGATTCTGAGGGTCATGATGATTCGACTGAAGTCTCAAATCTGTCCATGTTTGTTGGCACCAATAAGGAATTAAAAGATATTTAGTGCCATGAAAGCAGATAGCGAGAAGTCTAGTCGGTCTCCTTTGTGTTAAAGTCACACTAAGCAGTTTAAGTCAAAGACTAGAGTTTTCAGTTTTGTGTTCAGGACCTTGCGTGGGATTGCAGACAGGGACAGATCTGTTGATATTTTGGTCTAAATGTCTGAAAGTCCCTGAACCAAAAAACAGTCTTCTAATTTTTTGTTCATCTGTAACAGTCCAAAACAGGAAGCAGCAGACTTTTGGCTATTGAAACTGAATAAATGGCTAAAACTATTAATTTTTGAAATTAACTTTGTCTTCTGACTGATCATTTCAGCATTGTACGTAAATAAAACGTTTTCTTTCTGATCCCGATTTTTAAATTGCCATAAACCACGGTTACTCTGCTTTCTGGGATTTTTGACAATTTGCTGAAAGCTGAAGACCCCTGGGCACCCGATGAGCACCCTAACCATCTGTGTGTTATGCGACCTAGTGATGAGCTGTTGTGCCTTGGTACTTGATTACTGTTAAGCTACAACCGTCACAGTAGCATTTATCTCCGAGTATGGACAGACTGCCCACTGTCAGCACGAGATCGATTTACAGGCAATATAATTATTCCTCTGACAGTCACCTGGTCCTTGATTTTTTGTGTTTTTACTGTCCCTAGTGTGTTTTTATTTATGAAGGCTTTATTTTGTTTAATGCACCTTATCATCACTCAGTAACAGAACGTCTGGTAAAGTATTACAATAAATTCGTTAAATTCACATTTCTTCATATCAGAAGGAACCTACTCGACCAAAGCTGCTGAGCCTGAAGTTCGAGACGATATAGTCGATCCAAACCAAAACCACTGTTTAAGACCAATACTGTTTTAAGTTTGCTATAAAGCAGCACCAGAAGAGGTAGCGAATGACTGTTCTGGAGGGCAGGGCTGCTCCATACGAACACTCCTGTGCTGTCAGAGGACACAGTCTCAGATCAACCCTTTCACAATGGTTTCATTTCTGTTCATCTGCAGGTAAAAGACCTAATATATTATTTCCGCAGTGTAATATATTGTGAATTATATTAAAAGATTTTAAACATGGCCTATTTTTTGTAGTTTTCTGTGCAATATGCTCATTTGTAAAGTTTGATGATGCTCGACATGCAGGATGTAGAAATAGATTTAGAGTAATTTCAAGCATATTTAGGACAACTGATTCAAAGATGGCAAGAGACACAGTACAACGCACTCCAGGGAACAAGTACGAGATGCAAGAGAGTGAAAATGAATTATTTCAAAAAATACAATCCAGCTCCACTACAGTACAGAAGCATGGATGCTGACAATAAAAACAAACCTTCAACAAATTTCCATAAGTGAAAGAAACAAGAAACCGTAAACATATGAAATTCAGACTATCTCGTATCTTCTCATGAAATTCCAGAGAAAGTGTCATCACTCGCCAACCAAGACATTAACCTGCCTCCACAGACACCTTCATTGGCACTGTGCTGTGAATGAACCTAATTAACCAAAAAGCTTCATATCTACTGTTTATGTGAAGTGCATCGTTGTCATTTCTTTGGCTCTACTGCTCCTGGAGCCTCACTTATAAAGATTATGAAAGTCAGAATGCATCAAAATGCTGTCTAATGTATTGAGTGGCTGTCACCATCTTTAGTTTTGTTAGAGTCTAGATGTAGTTGTTTGATTGTTACACATACTTTTGCTTTATAAATAAGGCTCCTGGCCCTCTGGTTGGATGCATCCATTTCTGAACACCGACTCCTGAGAAACACCACTAGGTGCCAACTCTTCAGGTGAACACCACAAACACATTTCACATTTTTTCTGTGCGTTTGTTTTTGTAAATGAAGACAACCACAAAACGTAGGCTCTGCACAGCAGGAGCACCAAACGATCTCCACTTCTCTTCCTGAATGAATAAAACACCAATATACTATATTTCAATAACAGGAAGTTGAAAGTTGCAAATTAGATGAAACTGTTATATGAAACATTTCAGTGAAACAAAAATGGATTAAACAGACGAATTAAGAACGCATTTCCAAAAACCAGCGACACGCCGAACCTTTGATCTTAAGCCTCTGAACAAGGTGGTCAAACTGCATCAGTGTCTCTACCCCCCTTTTGACAGACCACCATCCATCTAATGCACTCCTCATGCATGCATTCACACAAACACTCATAGAGTCTGTCCTAGGCTGCTGGAACCTCAGGCCGATCCCTGGGTCTCGCCTTCCATGTAGAGGCCCCAGCCTGGGGTGGCTACCACGTCCTCCTCCGTCTCCCACAGCCAATAACAGTGTCCGAGCTCTACTTGTCCCCCCCAGCCTCGGGCTCCTTGGCCAGGCCGCGGATGGACAGGTCGTACACTACCTCCTCAATCTTCTTCACGTCGTACTTGAGACCGTCGTAGCGCTTCCTCAGTGGGTCATTCTTCAGGTTGAGCAGGCGGAAGCCCGAGTCCAGCTCGTTAATGAAGTTGGAGATGCGTAGTGGCCGGTTGTAGTCTCCTGCTGTCACGCTGTTTACCGCCAGCCGTGACTGGAGGACAAAATAATGGCATAAATTAAACCCAAAGACTCAGCTAATGATGTTCATACAGACATTTGTAGCTAAACACACTGAAGACTGCAAATCAAATTATCATCAGAATCAGCTTTATTGGCCAGGTGTGTCGGACACACGAGGAATTTGACTCTGATACATCAGCTCTCAGTGTGTATGTACATATCCCCATGCAAGAGATAAGTAAACAGTAAACCAGCATAAGGCTGTGTAATATAACAGAATAAACAGTATCAACAACAACAAACAGTGCAAACAATGCAAAATAAGCAGTATAGACAGGCAGTAAATGATGCAGACAGACAAAGGAATGCTCATTGAGATGAGATAAATAGGAATAAAAACAGAGTACTTAAAACTAGAGACCTGTACAAGTCTGTATAATCTGTACGAGGTATATTTACAGGTGTTGCACTGAGGGTTATTGTCCAGTCATACTGTTGTGGGTTAAGTGTTCATCAGAGTGACAGCCTGGGGGAAGAAACTGTCCCTGTGCCTGGTTGTCTTGGTGCACAGCAGTGGTTCTCGAAGTGTGGTGCGCGCCCCACTAGTGGGGAATAAAGCCATGACAGGTGGGGCGCAGTGAACGGAGAAAATTAGAAATGGGTCATTAATACAAGTAAATTAAAATAACATCAGTTCTGGACCAGGGAGAAAAAAGTGGAACCATAGTGCAACAATAACTGTTTAACGTCGGCATGTTAACTGCCGCGCAACAATATAAGGAAACGTTCACACAGAGGGCCAATAGTGTACGTAGTGGGTATAATAACGTAAATGGATATACGTGTTACATGGACCACAAAAAAGCAGACAATTCAGCGCAAGTAGACAAAAAAAAAAAGACAGGCAGTAGCCTTATCAACCAAAAAGCCAGACGAAAAGAAAATATTGATGAAGGATTCACGGTGGGAACGGTGGGGGCAGAGGAGGGACCCGTGTGTGTCTTAAACCGCTGGCAGCAGACAGCATGAGACCCAACCAATTAAGAAGACATTTAGAGATGTTAATAAACCACTCGACTTCTTTGAAAGAAAATTGGCAGAATACCGTTAGCAAAAAAAATCGCATGGTAAAATCCACATCAGTGAACAGCAAAGCACAAATGGCTTCCTTCAAAGTTGCATACAGAATTGCCCAGTGTAAAAACCACACAACAGCTGAGCAGCTTTTTCTCCCTGCTGCTGTAGACAGGGTGTCAGTTATGTTGGATGAGACAAGTGCTGAACTATCCCCCTGTCAAACGATACAGCTGCACTTATATTTTATCTGTTTTGAACTTGGTGTTATTTGATATTAAAATACATTTGAAAGTTATTATTTTTTGACAAGTGGGGCTTGAAAATTCGCCCACCCTCTTAAGTGGGGAATGACAGAAAATGTTTTAGAACCACTGGACTAATAAGGATGTATTCCATCTTGCTCTCATTTAACTGCAGAAAATTTAGCGCAAGCCATTGCCTAATATCCCAAATGCAATTATGCAACGAGGTAAGAGAAATGGAGTCATATAGGAGCAGTGGCATATAAATCTGAATATCATCTGCGTAAAAGTGGAAATGAACATTATGGCTAGAAATAATAGCCGCAAGAGGTGAAATATATAGAGAAAAGAGGAATGGAGCCAGGGTCGAACCTTGCGGACACCTGAGGTGAGGGGAGCTATATTGAGACGCAGTCGCCAATACTAACAGAGAAGGTTCTGTCGGTCAAAAAGGAAGAAAACCAGTTTAACACAGTGCCTTTAAGCCCAAGGAGGTGTTCAAGTCTCGACAAAAGAATAGCGTGATCGACAGTATCAAAGGCTGCAGATAGATCCAAAACAACTAACAAAACAGGACATTTGGTATCGAGAGCCATAGTGATATCATTATGAATCATAAGTAAAGCGGATTCTGTACTATGGCGGGGCTTAAAGCCAGATTGAAACTTATCAGCTATATTTAAACAATCTAATGTTTGTGTTTAACCAGGTATTTGCTCAAGGTCACATGTGTTGCCATGGCCAACTCTGCATTTCACATGACAAATATTGCAGAGAGAATTGCCTGCATCAAGTTTTCAAAAGTGCCACCACACTTGAGACTAGATTTTTTTTTATTCTGTATCATTAGAAGAGTCTATGAGGATTCAGGAACCACTTTCAGGGGTGACGCAAGTGCTGTTCAATGTTATGGGCTTAAAATGTTCAGCATGTATCAATTGCCCTGGTTAGCAGAGGATTATCTTGGTCAGTATATGCAATAGAAGCACAACCTGGGACAAGCCATTGCCCTGACTGTGTGTTATCTTTGAACATGTTGCAAGGTGATGCCACATGGTCTTGTACGCTCTCTCTCTCTAACATAAACTTTGCACTCTTACTCAGATGTGCTCTTAGCCCAAGTACTGAAATTTGGCACTGACTGATTTAACGTGAATCGATACTCAGTAGTGCTGATGTAATCTGGTGGATACCATTAAAAGTAGCAAGTTCAGGACCTAATCGTTAGGACTATAGCAGATGATTAATATACTTACCAGTTCACTGGCCATGATCAGCACACCTGCCAGGTAGTCCTCTATGTCCAGGTGAAAGCCTTTCTCTCGCACCACCTCAACTGCAGGGTGAAGAAAGTAGGGGAAAAAAACAAGTAAGGGCACGTTCCTCAGTAAAAGGTACACACTAACACAGGGACTGGTACCTACTGCCAAGTATCTGAGCCACCTCCTCCCGAGTCACAAGAGTCTCACTCTCTAGGTAGACAACAAAGGCTGCTAAGAACGCCAAGCGCTGCAGGACGAACCGCCAGTGCTCATGGAACCTGAAGTGGCATCAGAGAGACCAGAGAAAGGGAGATAAAGCTATACATTTTATTCCAGCAGGATAATCCACTTAGTTTCCATTTTTGTAACTTCCTGAATAAAACCAAACTGAATTTTGAGTACACAACTTCTCACAAAAACACATTTGATTAAGGGAAATCAGTGTTTAGCTTTAAGTTATATGCTGATGACTTAAGATACGACTTCAAGTGATAAAATAATAAAAGCCCCAGTGTAAAAATGCTTTGAATTATAAAGTTAAAATTATCTTTAAAACTAGATTAAACAAAACAAATACAGACAGGACCATTTAAGACTGAATGTGGAAATATGAGTCACTGCTAAAGCTGAGTAACGGGAAATATTTCCTGTGCTGAAAAACACAGACACAACCAGACAAAGGTGTCCTAAAAATGTCGTGTTTAAACAAGAAAGTTGTGACCAAATGAAAGACTTGCTGTATATTTCAGCAGAATAAGTATGAAATATAAAGTAAACTTTCAAATGCCGACTCAATTTGTACTGATTAATCACAAAAACAGCTGAAAACTGCATCTGTAATGAAACATGGCTCATACCTGTAATACTGTTCCACAGGAAATTTAGTCTTGAGGTCTGCCATCTGTGTCTGGACTGTGCAGAACAGCTCACGTGCCTTTGCACATTTACTAGGAACTAATGGAAAAGGGGGGGGAGAGACTCGTTTTAAAAACTGCAGGGTCATATTTGAAAGGATGAGCAACATTATGCACACGGCAAAACAATTCCTTCTCCGTGTCAAACACCCACTTTCTTTGAATCCAGATGGTTGGTGGACACTTTGGAGAAGCGTCAGTATCTCTCTGGCAGTCTGCTCCAAGACCTGGACCACTTTACGGATATCCTAGTGCACAAAGTAGAAGAAGTGTTTTATACAGCTCACATTGTTTTCTATTAAAAGACATGCCCAACTCCTCTAACATGCCATTTAAATTAAAGATATACCATTATCCACATAGAATCCCTTCTTTTTAATAGACCACATATTTTTATTATATTTAAAATGGAAACCAGTTGTGGATGAGGACATAATTAATCAAAGTGAGATTTGAAAAGTCACTTGGAAACATTTCAGGCATGTCTAGAGGTTAAACTATTGAAACGATCAACATTTACATATTAATAGATTCTGGACTTTTCAACGGAGAAGAAATAATAATAATGTTAAAGGGGGCTAAAAGCTTTTCAACGTTTTTAAAGATTGACATTTTAACCGACGTTTGGTTTGGATAAGGACAATAAGGATGGCTGGCTCAGTGAAAACAGAACATAACGTGTGAAAAATAAAACAAACACCGGAAGCCGCTGTTTCCGTATAAACAGGACTTCGGACATTTTTGTCCAGTTTATGGAGTTGCCGTGTTTACCGTGTTTACCGTGTTTACCATGCTTTGACAAGACCTCGGCTCCAGTTAGCAACTAGCTAGTTAATTGTCTAAGGGGGCTAATGTTGATAGCAACCTAGCAGCTGCGTGGCGAGCTGTGCGTTCATACCTCTCTGACGTCGTGGTCCGCGCTCAGGAAACCCTGGATATAACTGAACATCTCGGTGACCGACATTTCTTCTCAGAGTCAAAGTGCCCGCACGATACCAATGATGAACCGTCTGCAGCTAAATCAAAAAACACACCAACGTGCACGACAACCGTCCACTCCACCTCGACAAGCGCATAGAGATGACGTCATGGTTTGTCGCTCCGTTGTTTGTTTGCTTAAAATAAAATAAAATAATAATGCATGTGGGTTTATATTGCAGTACTAATAGTGCACATATCAACAAAATATATGTGGAAAATACAAAACATGACTTAAAATCACTGTAGGAATAAAATATATTTATCTATTTATTTGTCGGGCTAATTCCCGTCTGCAGATAATACATAGGCCTATGTAGACACTACCGTGTTAAACTGTTTATTTTAATCTGTTATCATAATACCAATAACATAATTTCATTCCGTTTTTCTGTCTTTCTTTCTTTCGCATCATTTGTGCACACTTAAAAAACAACTTTCCACAAACTGTAGGCTTTAACAAAGTCGGTTAAAACACACTTGATGACATAATAAGAATGCTAATAGTATACAAGGTATGAAACTGAATTAATAAACAGAACCGGTATTGTTTACATGTCAGAGTTGTGAACTCTCCTTTAGCCTGAGGTGATGCTGGTGGACACATGCTGCGTTACCTGATTCACCCTGGTGACGGAGCCAAAGCAGCGCTCTTCCCAATGTTGCCTTCATGATCTGCTCGAAAACAGCAACACCAAACGCAAAACCGTGAACTCTTACCAGCTCGATGTCATAGAGCAACAATATAGCAAATGTGATATTTTGATTATAAGAGTTGTGTTTATTATAAATTTAAGTTAAGCGGCTCATATTCACTTGTTTGTTATAGTCTCTCTTGCATCAGCATGCCCTGTCTAAATCAAATGTTTTGGAAATATCAAGCCTCTTTGTGTTTCTATTAGATGTCAAAAGTTGATAAACAATTACTTATGGTTTTCACTGTCTAATAAATCATCAGGGTTATCATTATAAATATGAGTAGCTATCACATAAAGGGTCTTGGGTTTTCCGATTTCTAATGAGCCATTAGCAAAAGTTACCTGCAAATATAAATGTTAATAAACCAATGAAGTCTGCACCTGTAGCTATATGTAAATAACGAAATAAATTTTGGTCTAGATTCTTGCAATGCTTTTTCAGAAGATAAATGGTCAGAAAGTCCAGTGGAGGGGTCTGACTTAAAGAGCAACTCAGAACCTGTTCCTATTAATTGCTAATAACGGATCTATATACTAGTAAATGGTGCGTTACATTTGATTTGATTTGATTTGATTTATTTATTCTTTCAAGCATGTAAAGACAGTTGATATATCAACACACATAATTTTACACATATCCAACAAATGCTAATCCAATATCAATTTGCTTATACCTAGTACATGCTTGAATGGAGTAGGAAGAAGTCAGACTTATCCAGTCCTACCCCATGAATACAGCAGACAAGAAGGATCTAATGGTACTTACTGATCTCTGGTCAGGTTCAGGTGATGAGCCCTTCTCTGCAATTCTTCTCCTGTAAGACAGAGTCCAGAATTATTTCTGAAAAACAGTTGCTATTTTTAAAAACATATCATCATGTTTAATGTTAATATCATAAAGCACAGACCACACAATTCCTCCTGAACTCCACATTTTTAAAACCTAAATTCCTTAGATTTCTCTAGATCTTACAGTGATACTTCTCTGTCAGCAACAAAGTGCATTTAAATTACGATTTTACTACATATCATCTCATAATACTGAGGAATAGTGAGAGTGATGAGTACATGAACTTATTCTTCAGGTGGCACAACAAAATCCATTGCGACCAACATTGGGGTTTGCTAAATCTACTGTATGGCAACTGTGTCAAGTTTCACTTTTCTGTAGTATATGAAACAAGATCTGAAATTCATTCATATGACTCAAGTGCCTATTTTGAGACGTACTGAATCGAAGAGTAATATATGATGTGTCGCTACCTCCTTGCTAACAGGGCACTCATCTCCTCCATGAGCCCTCCTCCTCCAGGCAGAGGGCCGTTGCCTCTGGCTTCAGATTTGGCCCCTCCAGCCCCTGGCATGGCTGCTGCCAGAGCGGCCGCCGCCT